>NW_012026812.1:208631-210120 GCF_000956235.1 Wasmannia auropunctata
GATCTCGTATTGCGGACATTTGGATGTATAAAGGATATCTACTAGCTATTTATTAGAGATTTATGGATATCCTATCATGGATATAAGGATATTGAATAGATATCTAACAGATATTATGTTCTGTATGGGTTTTGATGACATTAAACATATTCTTTCAGGACCTTTTTTGTTGGCTCATTATAATCCTAAGTTAACTTTAATTGTTACTGCGGATGCAAGTTCAACGGGAATAGGAGGTGTTCTTTTATAACGCTCTCCAGATGAACATACGAAAGTTGTCTTTCACATGTCAAAAACTTTAACGAAAGCTCAGCAGAATTATAGCCAGATTGAAAAGGAAGCGCTAGCTTTGGTTACTGCTGTAGAACGCTTTCGAAAGTTTATTTTTGGTCGTCATTTTGTTTTGCAGACAGATCATCGTCCTCTTCTAGCTCTTTTTAGGACTACAAAAGGCCTGGATACTCGCACGGCGAACCGTCTTAAACGATGGGCTCTACGTTTAATTGGATACGATTTTGAAATCGAATACGTCAAAACGGAGAATTTTGGACAAGCCGATGCGCTATCAAGACTCATCCAAGAAGATCGACAAGAAGTTGATCCAGATTTGGAAGAAGTGATTGCTTCTCTTCAAGAAGAGGAAACCGAAATTTTTCAAATGACTCAAGAGTCTATCAAGCTTCTTCCTCAAGTTAATCGCCAGCAATTACAACAAGCAATTTTTAGTGACGGAGTTCTTGCTGAGGTCATAGATCGCTTGCAAACTGGCTGGTTGAGATCCGATGCTAAGGATAAACAATTACTTCCGTATTATCGTCGACGCGAGCGTTTATCTGTTGTTGAAAAGATTTTAGTTTCTGATGACAGAGTTGTAATTCTTCGGAGTATGCGCCATATTGTTTTAAAAACTCTTCACATAGCACATCCAGGAATTCGTCGAATGGTTCAACTTGCACGACGATACTTTTATTGGCCCGCTATGCATGATGACATAGAAGCTTTTGTGAAGAACTGTAATCATTGCAGTCAAACTGCAGCAACTCCTCCAAAGGAACCTCTTCATCCACGGTCTGATTCTAAGAAATCGTGGACTCAAATACATATTGATTTTGCAGGACCCATTCATAATCAATGGATTCTCATTGTTGTTGACAGTTATTCTAAGTTTGTCGACGCTGCATGTTTTTCAACAATTACAACGGCTGCAACATGTCGATATCTTCGTAGACTATTTTGTCGATATGGTCCACCAGAAGTTCTTGTATCTGACAACGGAACGCAATTTACCTCTGTGGATTTTGCTCAATTATGTTCTGATTTTAATATTCTTCATCTTCGTAGTCCTCCTGGTCATCCTCAATCAAACGGACAAGCTGAGAGAATGGTGGGCACGATGAAACGTTCTATGTGTGTGGATTCAACTTCACCATTAGAAGAAGAACTTAACCGTTTTGTGTACACATATAATTATACGCCATGTGATGCTGCA
>NW_012026812.1:210744-211361 GCF_000956235.1 Wasmannia auropunctata
CTTATTAACTTCGATTTATATTAAGTTTTTCGCAGAATTTTAAGATGCTTATAAGCATCGATTTATATTAAGAATTGCTGATCTCGCTTAAAAATTCCGATAGAAAATGGGAAAGAAGATTATTTTCTTTTTCATTTGTGTTTCTGATTTTCATAAGTGGATTAATGTATTAATGATAAAAATTCAATGTAGTGTTAAAATATTTTACATGGCATTTAAAACCTTTAAAAAAGTAATTTCTAAAAACTTATTACAAATAATTGTTATATCTACATATTTTATAAGTTTTATGAATAATAATTTTATATCTCATTAATAACGTTTAAAATAGAATACTGCAATGCTATCCGCAATTCACATATTGAAACTATGAGTTAAGAAATAAACAATTACAGTATTAATTATATTTTATTATAACTTTTATGTACTTCCATTGTATTTTTAATAATTTCTTATTTTTTCATTATTAATGTACATACAATCAGCAGCTAAAAAGTTGCAACACTTTTTTTTTATGGGTTTCGGAACGCGCAAAAATTTTCAGAATGCAAATCACTGTCTCGGGAGTGGTTAGGATAGCTGTCATGAGCTGTCAGAAGGGATACAGAATCCGAACA
>NW_012026812.1:215721-216598 GCF_000956235.1 Wasmannia auropunctata
AGGTATTTCTTTCAGTAATAATTAAGATACTAAGATAAGAATTGTAATGAGATTTAATAATAAAAAGTTCTATAGTCCTAAAGTATTTACATCTATATTTAAAA
Source organism: Wasmannia auropunctata (assembly GCF_000956235.1). Classification (NCBI taxonomy): domain Eukaryota; kingdom Metazoa; phylum Arthropoda; class Insecta; order Hymenoptera; family Formicidae; genus Wasmannia; species Wasmannia auropunctata. Next base: position 215,826 of record NW_012026812.1, read on the forward strand.
ATCTGAAACAAAAATATCAATGTTAAATTTTTTGCCTAATATATTATATGTATATATGTGCATGATAATTTTTGTGATGCTATTCACCATTTTTTTTAATTTGTAAAACAGAATTTTAATAATTCGATAGTAATGTCGTTACAATGTATATCCCTTCTTCTAATTCTCTATTATTCCAATATGGCATTTTATAACATTTTGCATAAATGTCTTGCAAATTTACTATCGACATTTCAGATGATAAGTTTGAACATTTATAAATTCCAACAAAAGATGACAAAATTCCATAAGGTATATTATAGAAATCAGTAACAGTTAAAAATTTGTTTACAATAAGTATAAAATGATTAGTTGACATGCTAACGATGTTCAGTACTTCACAAATGTCTTCAATAATAAGCAATTGTCTCGACTATTTTTACTTATTAATCGAAAATGTTCAAATTGCAATCCATGTGTCGCAAAAAAATATTTCCATTAATGGCCCATCAGTATGTCTGTACAGTGGTTTAATTTGTGATTCTTTAAATTCTTTTGTTGGGCAATTATGTTGTTCCGATAACCGACGATATAATTGTTGAAGTAGAAGGTGAGGTTTCCGTAAATATTTACTGTTGGAATGCGTGTTAGAATGCAACAACAATTTGAATGTACCGCGAGAACTAGATGCATGGATGCATGTGTGCGCACGCGCGTAAAGATATTTGGTGTTACTAGAGAGACGGCGCTGAGAAGCTTCTTGCTCTTCCGGTCTCTTCCGCTTCTTGCGTTCT
>NW_012026812.1:216664-218441 GCF_000956235.1 Wasmannia auropunctata
AAGAAACAATGAAAAATTATTAATTATGAAACAATATTTATTAAACAATCATAAAAATACAAATTAATAATAAACTGAAATTATAATACAACTGACTAAAAAACCAAAACTAAACATGACCAAAACTAAACAATAAATTTATCTTATATTCTTTTATATGGCATAAAATAAAGAAACAATGAAAAATTTTTAATTATAAAACAATATTTATTAAACAATCATAAAAATACAAATTAATAATAAACTGAAATTATAATATAACTGACTAAAAAACCAAAACTAAATATGACCAAAACTAAATTGACCAAACTAAACATTTGTAATATCTAAATTATAAATATTACGAACAAAAAACTAGATAAATTATTTTTAGCTTTTTCCATAAAATTTTGTTTAATCATCCGGGAAATTTATTCTTTCTTCTTCTTCAATTCTTCGACGAATTCCTCGATTTGTCCCCAGACGAGCATTTCTAGAAGTTTGTTTATAGGATCGTAATACTTCTGTTATATCTTTGACAAATTCTTGTCTTGTAAATTTCTTGACATGAGATATATTTTTGGCAGCATTTATTATTTTAATATATATTATATAGTATATTGAATATTATACGTACAATATATATTGTATATACAATATATATACAATATATGTACAATATATATGTATAGCATGTAAATATATATATATATAATTACATGCTATACATATACATATAGTAATAAAATAAAAATATTAATGTTATTAAAAATTTTTAAAAATAAATGAAGATTTACTGTAAAAAATAGTCTTTAATTTTGTTTTATATAGAGCCGATTTTGCAATGCCATTTGCACTTTTTTTGCCTGTCCATGAAAAATTTTCAGCTAAATTATTTGTCATTGCTGCTCGAATAAAGTTATTCAAAGCCTTTCTTAAATTTTGTCCTCCGATAAATTCCAGATGTTGTTGCTGTTTTATTAAATATTAGAGAAATTTTTTTTTTATTATTACATGTTAAATTTTATGTATACTGCATATTTTGGTTTACTCACTAAACTATTATGGTTTGAGTCATCATTTTCGAAAGCATCGAAATGTTCTATGCTATCAAGAGGAAAACCTGTTGGAGATTCAAAAATGCTTTTTTTTCTGAAATTGTTTGCATCTATTTTTTTTTCAAGACTATCAATTTGTTTTAAAATATCTGCATTTGAATCTCTAAAAAAGTAAATATTAACAAATTATTATTATTGTTTATTTATACAAAAATGTAATTTAATTCACATTTACCGTAACAATTTTAATTCTTCGAGTATTTGTTTCTCAAAGTGTGTAGCTGAAGTTAAATAATTAATATTTTGAAGTTCGGTGTAAGAAGTGGAAGCAGAAAATGCAGGATTTGCGTCATGATAATTGCTAGTGTTATTTGCAGATAAATTTTGTAATGAAGCGTTCGTATTTATGTGGCAATTTTCATTAAAAGATAAACAGGTATTTCTGTAAAAAGATGATACGGATATTTATTTTGTTAATTATATATTTATTTTTTTATATATTTTGTATATAAATATCAGGGTTGGGTAGTGCTAGTTAAAAAGATAAAAGTTAAGTTAAAAAGTTAAATAATTTTAATTTAACTTTACATTTCAGGCTCTTAATTTTTAACTTAATTTAATTACATTTTATCGGTAACTATTAACTTTTGATCTAACTTTCTTGAAGTTACATTTTTAGTATTTCTTGTAAACGCAAAATAAAATACATGTCTAAGTTAGTGAGATCGGAAGAGCACACG
>NW_012026812.1:218491-219502 GCF_000956235.1 Wasmannia auropunctata
AACTGTATAAGTCAATTGTGGGACAGATTATCCGAGCATATAAAAGCTGATTCGGAGGTTCAACAGTATCGTCGGTGTCTGAAACATTACAATCAACCGTGGCAGCAGACACATATTGACGGTCCTGCACCGTTTGTAAAGAATTGCAGCGAATGCCGTCGAGAGGCTACAGTAGCTATTATAGAGGCCGGTTCTAATCCATGGAGCTCCGTGGCAGGATAAGGGGCAGGAGGGTCCGCGGGGGGTCCGCGGGAAGGGTAAAGCCGCGGAGAGGGGGAAGCTGCTCAGAACGTTCACGGTCTGACCGCGGGAGCGGTGAGGGGGAAGCCGCGGAAAGCCGCCCGCTCAGCTGGCCTGATCGCGAGGTCGTGGATGCGGGATGCGCGGGGAAGAGGGAACCGCGTTGTGGGTGCGGAGTCCGTGGGGAGAGGGGAACCGCGTTGTGGGTGCGGAGTCCGCAGGGAGAGAGGAACCGCGTCGTCGGTGCGGGGTTCGCGGGGAAGAGGGAACCGCGTCGTGGGTGCGCGGGGAAGAGGGATACCGCGTCGGCGATGCGGGTATCGCGCGGAGAGGGAAACCGCGTTCGCGCTCGCCGCGTTCGCCCCCGCTCGCGTTCGCCGCGTTCGCCGCCGCTCGCGTTCGCTGCTGCCGCCGCCGCCGCTGTTGCGCACGGGCCCGCGCTTATCGCTCGCGGACCCATCCGTTATCGCTCGCGTTCGCGAAGAGGAAGAGGAGAATAAAGAAAAGATTATAATTAAAATACTAAAAATTTATTTTAAAAGTTATGATTTATTATATAACTAATTTATTATTGTATATGATTTATTATTTGAAATATTTTAAATAGTCACCCTACTGTCGCCATCTGCAACAGACAAAGAGAGCCAAATATTTAAAAATTGTACAAAGAAGGAAAGAAAGAAGATAGCTATGTAAAAAATACTCACGTTAATTGTCGTAAGCAACTGTTCTTTCTTACAGGCTCGCCTCCTCTCGCAGCGGGCTCTCCCG
>NW_012026812.1:221453-222056 GCF_000956235.1 Wasmannia auropunctata
GAGGAATAGGAGGAGAAGAAAATAATAATTATTATAATTAAAATTAAAAAATGTTTATTATAAAATTTATGTATATAAAATATGATTTTAAAATAATAAAATTTATTCGGCGCAAAATCCGCCTATCCGTTGCTATCTGCAACAGACAAAGGAGTCAAATATTTAAAAATTGTGTAAAAAAGAGATAGAATAAAGAAAGGATAGCTAGCAAAAAAATACTCACGTTAATTGTAGAAGCAAACGGTCCTACTTCCGGTGACTGTGTCTAGGATGACACGCAGCGGTGCCTCCTCGCGTGGACTCGCAGGCGTCTGTGGGCTCCGCGGTGCCTCCTCGCGCGGGCCCTCCACTGGCGATCTCCTAATCGCCTCACGCGTCCTCACCTGCGGGCCCTCCTCCCTCGGAGGCGTTCTAGCCCTTGCGAGAGCCCGCAAAAATTCGTCTTCATGGCCCGACACCGCGTAACGTCTGGCTGCTCGCATCCAATACCTTCGCGAACAGACGTCACACATACCAGGCACGAAGGAGTGACCACAATTAATGCACTCCATGTTTTATAATATCGACAATACTTTTGCTCAACTAATTGTCGCAACAGCTCAA
>NW_012026812.1:222106-222536 GCF_000956235.1 Wasmannia auropunctata
TACCTGACGTGATTATTGTAAGGGACGCAGGATCCACTGCCGAGACTGAGTATCGAAAGTTTACGAGAGTTAAGAGTTGGAGAGCCTACGGTGAGACGAACGTTGCTAATTTTGTAAAGTCGCCAAGTTTCGCGAAACGAGAGGGCCGTGCAAGAGTAAAGATTTCTTCAGCGTAACGGCCGCGAGTGCCGTGTACGATAGAGTTGCGAGTATTACTTGTTCCGCGAACTAGAGAGTGCACCGCCCGCTCGATCGCGTTAGATTAGAATCATTTAGAAGGTCGCTTTGCGTTCGCCCTCGCCCGGCCGAGTCACCGCGTGTTTGTATTGTGTAGTTGTAAGTCGCGAGAGCGTTCGTTTGACCATTCGGTGTGTGTCGGATTTATTAGAGTCTCCGCGTATCGTGAATTACATTTTGTGTCGAGAGCGTA
>NW_012026812.1:224846-225552 GCF_000956235.1 Wasmannia auropunctata
AAGACGCGTAATATGAAACCATCATCATACAACCAATCGAACTGATACCCCTGTTCTATCAAACCGATACCGCTGTTCTATCAAACCGATACCCTTGTTCTATTGAACCGTCAGTCGAATCGATACTACTGATCTGTCAAACTGCCCGTCAGTTCAATCGAACCGCCTGTCGAACTGTCTGTCTGTTGAACTGCCTGTCTGTCCAAAAAACCGTCTGTCGAACTGTCTGTTAAACTGCCTGTCTGTCCAAAAAACCGCCTGTCGAACTGTCTGTTGAACTGCCTGTCTGTCCAAAAACAGCCTGTCGAACCGGCTATTGAATCTATTCTATCATTCCTAACGGCGTAGAAATGTTCTTTCGTTCGCGACCAGGTAGAAATTTGATCCGCGTCAAAGATGATCGTGTCTTGCACACATCTCGGTATGTAGTAGCCATATACATGTACGAGGGAAAGGGAAAGAAATATAATTTTAAAAATTTCACATTTTACTGTTATATTATACATTTTATTGTTTTATTGATGGTGTGACCACCAGTTATATATTTTAAATACATTTTGTAATGCGCAATTCTTAACATGTTTTCCACAGCGCATAGTATTAATAACATTTAGATTATTCAAAGAAACTACATCTTCGTAATCGGTATCCAGAGTTTCAATGACTACTCTCGCATCGAACATATCACCGAAGCCACTCTCGTTTT
>NW_012026812.1:225602-226110 GCF_000956235.1 Wasmannia auropunctata
CCCGGGAGAGAAAAATTTTTTAGACAAAAATTGTTTGGTTTTGAAGGGATCATAAGATGGTACCATTGGTTTGATCTTGAAGAATTATTTGAAAGTCACATGAAAGTCACCTCAATTTTTTTAAATGGCATTCCTTATTTTTCATTACACATTCTTGTAGTTGACCCCGAGAGCTTCCCAAACCACTATAATAACATGTTTCTTTATTGAATACTTTTCGAATTATAAACTCCAAAGTTGCAATTTTGGAGCTTTATAACTCGAAAAGTATTCAATGAAGAAACATTTGATTATAGTGGTTTGGGAAGCTCTCGGGGTCAACTACAAGAATGTGTAATAAAAAATAGGGAATGGCATTTAAAAAAATTGAGGTGACTTTTATGCAACTTTCAAATAATTCTTCAAGGTCAAACCAATGGTACCATCTTATGGTTCCTTGTAGCTGACCTCGAGAGCTTTCCAAAACACTATAATCAAATGTTTCTTCATTGAATACTTTTTCGAGTTA
>NW_012026812.1:226130-228313 GCF_000956235.1 Wasmannia auropunctata
TTTCGTACGATATTCACGTCGGAAGAAAAAAACCGATTTTTTTCAAGGGGTGGTTTCATCCCTTTAAAACGGAATTGAGCACCAACGAAAAATAGTTTCATGCTAGGGATGAACTGCTCTACTTTTACACCAAGAGTCAGATTTTTCTGAATTTTCGGGTTCGCAAACTTCCCTTGTGAGATGTGTGCGAGACACGCTCATCTTTGACGCAGATCTAATTTCTACCTGGCAATGGTTGCGAACGAATAAGATTTCTATGCCGTTAGGAACGATAGCGATAGAATAGGTTCAATAGACGGTTCGACAGATCAGGGGTATCGGTTCGACAGGCAGTTCGACAGACAGTTCGACAGGCGGTTCAACAGGTGGTTTAATTGAACTGACAGGCAGTTTGACAGATCAGCAGTATCGGTTCGACTGACGGTTCAATAAAACAGGGGTATCGGTTTGATAGAACAGCGATATCGATTCGATAGAACGGGGGTATCGGTTCGATTGGCGGTATGATGATGGTTTCATATTATGTGTTTTCGTGACATTGCCGTGATATTGAGATGCTGCGAATGCTGATACGTTCATTTTTTATCTTGACTGCTATAATATATCTAACTAATGAAGGTCGCGAAAGAATATGATTTTCTATGTAGTTAAACTAATAATGGTTTAATAGAACAGACAGGTGGTTTGACAGACTGTTCGACAGGCTGTTCGACAGATTAGGGGTATCAGTTCGACAGATAGTTTGACAGGCGGTTTGACAGGTGGTTCGATTGACCAGCTGTATTGGATCGGCGGTATCGGATCGATTGGCGGTTCCGTAAAAGCGTTCATATATTTGAGACTGTCAGCGATTTCATTTATATTCTTTATAGCCGCTATCATTTCGGAGGAGCGTGTGAGTGATATAAGGTATATATCAATATCATCCTCACGGCATTATCAGATAGGAGAGATAATTATTTCTATGGCTTGCATTTTTACTCACGTGTTCTCGTTGACCCTTGAGTCAGTCGACATTGAGTCGTTGCGACTGTCAAGTCAATAAGTATTCTTACCACCAAGTATCCGTAAATATGAAGTGCTTATCTTGCAACAAAGAATTCGCACCAAATACTTGTGACGTGTGTTCGCGCCGATATTGGGTGCGTGTGGGGTGGCGACTGGCCGCCTCTGACCATTAAAGTGATTTGTTGCGAGCTCTGGCGAGGGCTAGGACGCCAGAGCCTAGTGATGTGGTGTCGACTAGGGCACCTCAGATTGGAGCGAGAGCTACGACGTCGCAGGTGAAATCACCTAGGAGCCCGCGCGAGGAGATGCCTCTGCGCATTATACTAGATGTGGTCACAGGGAATAGAACGGTGTGCTTCTATAACTAATGTAAGTATTTTTGAAATAGCTATCTTCCTTCTTTCTTCTTTTTACACTTTTTATAAATTGCTTCTCTTTTTGTCTGTTGCAGATGGCAACGGGCAGGCGGATTTGTGCCGATCACATTATATATATTTTAAATTTTAAAATAAACATTTTTTAATTTTTAATACTAATAATATTTTCTTTAATTCTTCTCCTCCTCTTCCTCTTCGCGAACGTGCGGGTGGGACCGCGGGGTGGGACGGTGGGGCCTGTGCGCAACGGCGGCGGCGGCGGCGAACGCGGCGGCGAACGCGGCGGCGAACGCGAGCGCGGTTCCCCTCTCCCCGCGATACCCGCATCCCCAACGCGGTATCCCTGTTCCGCGCGCATCCCGCACCCACGACGCGGTTCCCCCGTCCCCGCGGATCCCGGACCAACAACGCGGTTCCCCTCTCCCCGCGCATCCCGCACTCTCGTCCCTGCGGTCAGGCCAGCTGATCGAGCGGCTTTCCGCGGCTTCCCCCTCACCGCGGACCCCGCATCAGACCGTGAACGTTCTGAGCGGTTTCCGCCTCCCCGCGGCTTCCCCCTCGGACCCCCTCCCCGCGGACCCCCCTGCCCCTCACCCCCCTCGGAGCTCCTGAGTTAGAACCGGCTTATAATAGCTATTTAAATATATATACATATCTATACATATACAGGGTGAATGATAATGGATGGACACCACATTTTCAAGCCGTTTACCATAGGCGGTAAATTACCGACTGCACCTCTAGTGCTTGAGCGATCTAGAGATGGCAGCGGCTTAGATAGATGTATGTACAAACGTA
>NW_012026812.1:229261-231466 GCF_000956235.1 Wasmannia auropunctata
AACACAGTCTTAAAATGTCGTAAACTAATTATAACAGAACCGTATTAGTATCTTAAGACATTATTTGTAAATATTAGCCAAGGATTAGGAACAAGTGAATAGAGGAACGCGCGCCAGCCCTGAGCGCGGCATGAACAAGAGCGATTATTTGTTAACTTTAACCAGCTCTCCTGCCAAAATTACTTGTCAGATCAAAATTTGCTAAAGGAAAAAGTTGTTACTTTTAGCACAAAGTATCGCGTTCTGTACTCCGAATGCGCCAATTTTGGGACACCCTGTATATATATACATATATATTGATAGCAATTACATTTTTAATAAATATTCTTTTATTTCTTTTAAACATTATATATTTGATTTCTTATTAATTATCACTTACAACTTATTTATTTAAATTATGTACGTATCTACACGTATAGGTATATTCCAGGTAGAACACGAAATCATAATAAGATTAAAATGACATTAAATAGAAATCATTTTAGGAAAAATCATAATGATATCTCATTCCATACACTTTTGATGATGGTTTTGAGATAATTCTTGATGTAAAAATAATTTTAGAGTGATTTGTTTTAAAAAAATTTTCCTAAAATTATTTCTATTTAATATCATTTTGATCTTATTATGATTTCGTGTTCTACCTGGGATGTTCGAGCACGTATATAATTTCAATGTATAGCATCTAGCCCCACGTGATTCCTCCACTCTCGTCACGTGATCTATTTTAGTTCGCCATTTCCGGGGGAACAGACCTAAGTGGCGTTGTAAAAGTGTCCCCTCTTTTTCCAAGAGAGAGTTTGTCCCCCCTCAAGTTCAATCAAGGATTCTGCCACTATTCTCATTTACAAGTGTAGTCTGATAACATTATGCAGACTTCTTTGTTTAACATGCAGATAGATGAGGACATCATCTGTATAATGACTATATTTACAGTTTTTTAAAACCCGATCAAAGTTAATTAGATAGAGCATAAAGAAAAGGGGTTCAAGGACAAAGTCCTGAAGAACACCTCTCTCCAGCACCAACTCAGATGAAACCAGTAATCAGATCTCTGATAGCTTGTCTCCTTTGATTTAAATAGGCACAGATCCACCTTAAGACAGAGCAGGAAAAACAGACTTCTTAGTTTTTCAATTAATATCCGATGATTTACGTTGTCGAAAGTAGTCTTGGTGAGATCGAAAAACAGAGATCGTAACTTTTCTGGTATTAACCGCATGTCTCATGTCATCGAGTATCCTGATAAGTGCTGTCTAAGTCGAATGACCTCTTTCTGTAGACAGATTGATAAGGATCAAATAGGCCGTGTATTTCCGAGATATAATCCGAGATCTGCTCCGCAATAATACGCTCCAGAGCTTTAGAGACAGTAGATATCGGCCTGAAATCTCAATTCCGCAGAACACTTGACTTTCGGAAGTGGACAAACAATTACGGACTTCTATAAGGATAGACTCCATGATTAAGACTGAAGTTAAAAATGAGTCAATATTAGCAGAACAGAGCGTACTTATCTAGACATTGTAAGAGATAACTGTTTAACACATTTATTTTGATGTTGATGTTTTTAGCATCCAGTAATGAATTCTAATCTAAATCTTCAAGCTCACTCAGGAAACATTCCACATTAAAAGAACAAAAATCTGACTTTTATTGTCTTTCTAACAAGACGTTTGAACTTGAATTTTCAGGTAATCTTAACCCTTACGTGCACAACGAATTTTTACCACGTTGTTACACAACCAGGGTACCCGAGTATCCACCACAAGTTTATCTTAATTTGTGAGATTGTATGCGAACGGAATCGTTTGAAATAAATTCATTCCATTGAATAAACATCAATAGAAAGTATCTAAGCCATATTTGAATTCCTGAGCCTGCAACAGCTTTCACAAAAAAAAAGATAACAATAGAGTCTTGAGCGCTGCGCAGATACGAAGGAGGTTAGGGCGGCCTTCGCGATGTTCGAAATTTATGTAGTGGGGATAAGACGGCAGTAGTAGGATACACTGATACAGAGACTCAGAGAGGCACAAACGTGTAGAAGCGTGTATTTTAATCAATGTTATTCAATATTAATCAATGTTATTAATTAATTCCTAAGTGAAAACATTATTTTACATCTAGTGGATACACGGGTATCCGGTTGTGCCCATTATGTACATGTAATAAAGTTATGTAGTTTAGGTTAAAAAAATTGAA
>NW_012026812.1:236934-240789 GCF_000956235.1 Wasmannia auropunctata
ATCTCGACGTACAATGTCAGACGGGGCGCTAAAATATATGAAAGCTTTATCGGCTCTAGCCGTGTCGCACAATGAAAACAATAATACTAGCGCGCACTCCCTGCGGCCCGTCAGACACACAAAAATCGGCGGCTTTACATAAATGCGCTCGTCTCATCGAGAACTCCTCGTCACGGAAACGGCATCTCGCTTCTCCTTCTGCGGAATGTATCTCGCGTACAGCTTCGTCCTGCGTCCTTCCTCACTCGCAGCCACAGCACAAGTGCCGGGCGCTGCTGCTTCCGTGATCTCGCCAGGCCGGTGGGCCCACGTGGTACATCCTTCCGCGCCCCTAATTGGCGGGTGTGCGAGCTCGCGACCCCCGCGAATCCCGTGAGGTGCGTAGCACCGCGGGTCCTGTGTCCCCGCGCGCGGTATTCAAATCACAGGCGACGTCTTTCTCGTCGGTGGTACGTTCCCGTTTTGGCACGCTCAGACGACTGGTCCTGCGGAACTCCTCCTCATCAGGGGCCGTTCCTGGCGGCAAATCTTATCCTTGGAGCGCCCGGTTGCGTCTCCGACTACGGGGTCTCTCGCCCGGTGTAGGGCGTAGAGTGGCCATCCCCTTTATCCTCGCCTTAGCTGGCTCGCACCGGAATCTATAAGGAAGCTCGGCGGCTAAATTGTTCTCGAGTTAAGGAAAGGCACGCGAACTAAAAGATACGACCTGCGTACGCTGTTTCCTCGGGGATGTCTTCCTCGTCCTCGTGGTCCTCTTCTACTGGTCGCTACGGTGTCGGTGAGACGGGGAAAATCCTACAATTTGTCGGGAGCCGCTGATACGGCATAACAAACAGTCGAGATCGCTATGGAAACTATAAAGACGGTTATAAACGATATTCGGTATTCGAGCGGCGGGGGCCACGTAAATGTGGTCCCGCGGCCCGCGCCACGCGTCCGCCTCCGAAAATTGGGAGGACGCGGGACTCAAAATCGCCGCCTGCGGTCGGGTCCGCATCCCTTGATGAGGTCCCTTGTGACTGACAGTCCAAAAAGGGACGTCACGTCACAACATTTATAATTTAAAGGATTGTCCATCGCTGGCCACTACTTTCTCCCATCGTTCGGGCAGCGTACAAATCCCGCATCGAAAAAACTGGTCATCTTTTGAAGTGATTCATGAATCGATCCAATATTTTATTTCTTCGTAAGACCGAAAGTGCTGGTCTGCCAGGCCGTGTGCCATTGATCGAAACAAGTGATAGTCAAAGGGAGCAACGTCTGGAGAATACGGCGAGTAGGACTTCTCATTTCAACGTTTCCAAGTATGTCTTGACCACTTTCGCAACATGAGATCGAGCATTGTCATGCTGCAAAATCACTTTATCGTGTCTCTCGTTGTATTGCGGCCGTTTGTCTTTCAATGCTCGACTCAAACGCATCAATTGTCGATATCGATCGCCTGTGATTGTTTCAGTCGGTTTTAACAGCTCATAATACACTACGCCGAGCTGGTTCCACCAAATACAGAGCATGACCTTGGAGCCGTGAATATCCGGTTTAGCTGTCGACGTGGAAGCATAACTCCCCAGGGCTGGGCTTAATGAAAATAATTAGTGTCATATGAGAAAAATTTAAGTTACTCTTAATGGTTATCAAGAATTTTTATCAATAATTTTTTTAGTATTTCAAATACAAAATAGATTGAAATTGTATTTGAAATACAAAATACATTGAATAATTTATTTGAAATACAAAATACAAAATACTTTTATGTGTTCTGCTGAAATACAAAATACAAAATACAAATTGTATTTCAAATACTGTATTTCAAATACAAGTGTTTGAAATATGCCCAGCCCTGTTGATAAATATGTAATTTGTGGCGCAAATTAGCTTGACAAATTAGTTAATTAATATAGGGAATAACATATAAAAATAACGTTTGTAAATAATATTTAATGTAATGGCAAATGTTACCGCTGATCCACTTGAAAGTCGTCGGTTTTTTTATACAAACACTTTGCGAAGATCTCTAAGACAAACTCGATGCTTCGTCGCTCGCACATCTGTTGAACAGACGGCTCTTTTTTCACGAGAACTTCCAGGGCGATCAGCAGCAACGTTAAAATTCGTTGCCTCCTCATCGTAAGCTTATCTAAATTCATTATGTTGCTGATTAATTCTGAAATTAAAAAGAATATATTTTATTAAGAATTTAAAAATTATTGTGGCAAAACTGAACACAATTTCTATATTTGAAATCAGTAGAAAATATATATATTTTATATCTCTCACTAATTAATAATGGTTATTAAAAGGAATATATTTCATTAAGAATTTAAAGATTATCGTGACAAAACTGCGACAATTTCTATATTTAAAATATCAGTAGAAAAGAAATATATATATATTTTATATTTCTTACGAATCAATAACGGTATCATTCCATGCTTTTGAAAATCCTCCAGAAGAAGAGCGTTGTTCTGCAGGCTTATCGAGCAGACGGTCCTCGTAAAAATCATCGCAAGACACTCGTCGAATTCCACACTCAAAATTCGCTCGAGCATCGCCAGTAATCTGCGAGTATTAAAATTTATTTCACTTGGCTCAGCATTATAAAATCCGATTAATTTTTCATGTTTATCTCTCTTTTTGTTTTTACGTAAGAGTGCCTCTGCGCTTCATAAATTCCGTCTCTATTCGTGGCGCTAGCAGTGATAAGATATGCATTGCATACTCCAAAAGAATTAGCGACGGAAAAGATCCTTTATCCTTTCCATCGTTTAAGCAGAATTTAATGATCCCGAGAATAATAGGCATAATCATCGCTTTCTTCATCACCTAGAAAGATTGAAAAGCATTTTGTTGATACAATTTCTTAAAATTACAAAATCACATACGTTTTTATTAAAATATGCTCTGAGATTGAATCTTCAAGAAAATTCCCAGAAAATTCGTACTTGAAAAAAATGACAGGTTTAACAAAATTTTATATATATTTCTTTCCCGGATTTCTCTTTTATTACATTATCGTTCAAAATAAATTATAAGATAAAATAAAATTGACGAAAATATATAATTTACAAAGACGTAAATGTCGATATCGGCGAGATGAGCGATGATCATCAGCAGGGTCTTTTTGAAGAAGAGGTCCTCATCGTTGTTGGAGAACTTTACGTTTTCCGTCCATATTTTAGTAATGCCAGATTCAATTGCCGATAAAAGATTGACGATATCCTCCGCGATACCGCTGCTGACGAGATCCCACGAAGGTAAAGCCACGACTCCAGCGAGGATCAACGCGGCGATGTCGTTTCTGATCCTCAAATTGACAGCGCAGTATTGACCATGGAGTATCTGCCGCTTGAAGGAATATCTTAAGCCCCTGTACTGCGTCAGAAATCGAATTTTTTACGCTTGGTAGCTCATCAATATTAAAGAGGAAGCTGTATAATAAATATATCAATATATACAGGGTGACTTTTTTAACCTGAAACTTTCAAATATCTCGAAAAATAAGCACACTAGGAAAAAATGTTTCAGACAAAAGTTGTAGGGTTTCGAGGGGGACATAAGATGATAACATTGGTTTGGATCCTGAGTGGCGTCGTCAAGGTCAGGACAAGGTCACTTTGAATTTTTTAAATGGAACCCCTAATTTTTCATTACACGTTCTTATAGCGTGCCTCGAGAGCTTTCCAAAACACATAAATAAAATATTTTTTTATGAAATAAATCTTGAGTTATGAAGCTTGAAAGTTGGAGTACTGTCGGCATTAGCATCATCCAAGATGTCCAAACACTAGCTAAAACCTTTTGAATGTTGTTCAGGATCATGACATTGATAAAGGCCAACGACCTTGGCCATCTTTA
>NW_012026812.1:240809-241611 GCF_000956235.1 Wasmannia auropunctata
TTCAAAAGATTGAAAGTATTTTATATTTTGTAATTCAAATACTAAGATTCCTAGTATTTTGTATTTTGTATTTTAAATACTTTAATGATGTATTTTGCCCAGCCCTGGAACTCCCCATGATTTTCTGCGCTTGGGGTTATCGTAATAAACCCATTTTTCGTCCCCAGTTACAATGCGATGCAGAAATCCCTTCCGTTTTTGCCTTTCAAGCAGCTGTTCACAAGCAAACAAACGCCGTTCAACATCTCTCGGCTTCAACTTGTACGGCACCCAATTTCCTTGCTTCTGAATCATTCCCATGACTTTGAGGCGTTTTAAAATAGCTTGTTGAGTCACTCCCAATAATCGTGCCAATTTTTCTTGATTTTGACACGAGTCTTGATTAAGTAATGCCTCCAATTCTGCATCTTCGAAAACCTTCTCTTTTCCACCGCTATGCCGGTCTTCGACGTCAAAATCACTGTTCTTGAAGCGTTGAAACCACTCACGACACGTTCTTTCACTAATAGCGGCCTCACCATAAATATTTGAGAGCATTCGATGAGCTTCAGCCGCAGATTTCTTTATATTGAAGCAGAAAATTAAAACCTCCCGCAAATGACGAGAATTTGGCTCGTAAACTGACATTTTTAATCGAGAATAACTTTATGATGCAGATACAAATCGACTAATGTTTCTATGGGGTTATGTTGACAGATGCCCAAGTTTATTGTATGACGTCTATGAACTATTTATTTCGACTACCACTTACCGCTAAAGCCATTTATAAGAAAACGGCGGAAGCAAAGTTGTACACCTAATA
>NW_012026812.1:241661-245772 GCF_000956235.1 Wasmannia auropunctata
TTTGGATGATGCTAATGCCGACAGTACTCCAACTTTCAAGCTTCATAACTCAAGATTTATTTCATAAAAAAATATTTTATTTATACGTTTTGGAAAGTTCTCGAGACGTGCTATAAGAACATATAATGAAAAATTGGGGGTTCCATTTAAAAAATTCAAAGTGACCTTGTCCTGACCTTGACGACGCCACTCAAGGTCAAACCAATGTTATCATCTTATGTCCCCCTCGAAGTCCGAAAACTTTTGTCTGAAACATTTTTTCCTAGTGTGCTTATTTTTCGAGATATTTGAAAGTTTCAAATTAAAAAAATCACCCTGTATATAAACAATAGTAAGTTGAACTAAACCGTATGAGTGAATATCACAAATACATAAATAACATCCGAATAATGAAGAAATAATATCTCAATTTCAAAAAAGAACAATGTGCGTTTATATAACAAAAATAAATGAAACTTATTCTATGGTTTTTCTATCGCTTTTTCTTTAAATTTTTAACTGACAACTACTGTTCAACAAAATAAAAACATCATAACAAGACTAGTCATTTCCCGTAGTTTTTTGGGGTGCTAAATCCGAATCTGCTTGTAAAATTGCTCTACCTAAAATTGATCTGCTCTATCACGTCACAATTTTGAGAAATTTACAGATATGGTGTTCGAAAAAAGTCCTTTTTTTTTATTGAACAGTGCGATCAATTAAGGCGTGTTCGTCAATAAATAATACCACATGGCGCATTGCTTGGGCAATGGAAGATCTTTTAAGTGTTCCGATGGAGTTTTTGAGGATAAGGCCGATCTCATGAGGCTCCACAAGAGATTCATTATCAAGAGCATGATATCCCACGGATACTCCTCTCCCTCGAGGGGCACGTCCGGCGGTCTGACGCAGCGCGACTGCGTCGCGTAAGGAAGGTCCATCCTGGTGAGCAGCGTGTTCAGTATGCCGGCCCGCAGCATTCTGTAACCTTTATAGTCGCGAACGTACGAGAGAGCAGCTCGTGCACAAAAAGCGAAAAATGCCAGAGGCATGCTCCTCTCGTATTAAACCACCTTTGCTTTAAAGTTCCGGCAACCATTCGCGCGTTGGAATAATATTTGAATAAATTATGCGCTTGATTTACATTGCAAGCGTTCAGTATAATAATCTACTGATACTGCATTAGAAATTTTTTTTCCGCCCTTAAGAAACTCGAATTATATGTATATCTTTGAAAAATATTTTTTTTTCTTTTTAAAACGTTTCAGGAAAATTAATTTCAACTGGCAATAAGTTGAATTGAGAGTAGGGCTGTTACTTTTTACTCACTTCGAAAGAATTCGAAGCTTCGACGTTAACTTCGACCTTTCGAAGGTTAAGGGGGTCTTCTACTTTGAAGGCCTTTTTTTTCGTCGTTTTTTAGGATTTTTTTTTAGGAATCATGACAACATACTATATCGGGACTTTTATATCATATTTATTAACATTGGAAGTATGTTTGATAATTTTTTCAAAATAAAATATCGACAAGAATGCGTTGTACAGAGCGATAATGGCATGTATCTAAAAAAAAAGTTGTCGGATGGCGCCCATGATTGCAGTTCACCAGTTAATCTGAAACAAAAAACAAAATAGCATTTTAATCTATGAATGTATGGCTATCTTCGATATCAATTATTAAGATACATGAAATTGTATATTTTGAATTTCAACTTATACTGTCCAAAAAATTGTCGAAAAATAAAATTTTTTTTTCAAAACTCTGCAAAATATACAATTTTCAATATTTTCGTTAGTTTTTGGTACCGAAGATAGCCACACATTTATAGATTAAAATGCTATTTTGTTTTTTGTTTCAGATTAACTGGTGAACTGCAATCATGGGCGCCATCCGACAACTTTTTTTTAGATACATGCCATTATCGCTCTGTACAACGCATTCTTGTCGATATTTTATTTTGAAAAAATTATCAAACATACTTCCAATGTTGATAAATATAATATAAAAGTCTCGATATAGTATGTTTTCATGATTCCTCAAAAAAAGACCTTCAAAGTAGAAGATCCCCTTAAGGTGCCCTCAAAGTTTCGAAGCTTCGAAGTTTCGAAGTTTTGAAAAATACATTAAAAATTTGAATTTTCTTAATTGGATTGTTTTATCTTTCCTTATTTGCACATGTATCAAGTTTAATTATTAATTTGTAATATTTCAGGTTATAATACTTTCAAATTATTAAGGAATAATTTCGTATATTTATTAATTCTTTTTATTTACAATATTTGTAAATTTTCTGAATAAATTTATCATTTGCACAAATATATTTTTCGAAATTTCAAAGCTTCGAAGGAATTCGAAGATTTTAATGCCGAAGCTGCGGAGTTCGAATGTCGAAGCCTTCGAAGCAAATCACCTAATTGAGAGGGTAATGTTTTTATAATCATTTAACCTTCGGTTGTCACTCACACTTGACAAAATAACCTCAGCTCTTTATCTTGGGTAATGGATTTTTTAAAAACTTACTTTCTTTCAAGAATTTTTTTCAATACAATGCCACTTTAATTTTAAATTCTTTACAATTAGAATACATTCTATAATGTTCGAACTCTATTTAAGAATTTTTGCGATTCAATTAAATTGTTAGTTTTTAAACGGCAGCCTTTTGAAAAATTGATTTGACAAATTGACTCCAAATAAACTTGATAAACTTGATTGAAAAAAAAGGTGTGACAACCGAAGATTAAGCAATATACATAAAATATATCTCGAAATTCTCGATTCACGACTACTCACAACATTGATTAGAGATCGAGGCGAGTGTATGAGCTATTTCCAAGATCTGCGGGTATATCCTCGGCATAGCAGCCTCCAGCAATTCGGTGACGATAATCGGCAATTTAGAATTCTCCATGGATTGACGACGAAAATCCAGTTTCACTGCCGCGACGTTTATCGGTTTCGTTCGTTTGATTAATAGACAATCGAGAGCCTCGTGGATCCGAAGAATATCTTCTTCGTCGGGCAAAATCGTCAAGAGATAACCCAGCAACGTAAAATAATGCTCCATCACGACGGAGATAGCGAGACTCTCGGAAGTTTGTTCCAGCAAAGGCGGTTGACTGCACAACTGCAACATCCTGTCCAGATGCACTCGATAGTCGTTAACTTCTTTGGTCTTCCAGGCTAGAAATTCTAACACCTTCATTATAGCCGGCAGGTGTTTGACTGGCTGGAAAGTGTCTTTGAGGAAGTATAACACTTGGAAACGATTGGGAAACCTCGAACGAACTGGAGCACTTCGTGCAAGTAAAAGCAAAATGGATAATAAAGTACAAAAAACTAATTTTTAATTAAATTTTCACAAATTTTCAAACAATTTTATTAGAAAACAATATCATTTAGGCCTCAAAGATACTTTTATTAATTAATTAAATATGGCAACTCGTATTTATTATATATTTGCCTACAACTATTTTCGAAATAAATTTACAGATCTCACGTTTCTAAATTACAACTTTTTGAAAGCAGGAGGAGGAACACTAGTATATTTTTATCTTGTCACATAAATTAGCAAGCTCCGACTATTCGCGGTCAAATATTTTTAATTAATTTTTAATTAACTCTCACAAATTTTCAGATAATTTTGTTAAAAAACGATATCAATCAAGCCTCAAAGATATTTTTATTAATTAATTATATATGG
The DNA here is from genome assembly GCF_000956235.1 of Wasmannia auropunctata. Classification (NCBI taxonomy): domain Eukaryota; kingdom Metazoa; phylum Arthropoda; class Insecta; order Hymenoptera; family Formicidae; genus Wasmannia; species Wasmannia auropunctata. Next base: position 245,342 of record NW_012026812.1, read on the forward strand.
CAACTCGTATTTATTATATATTTGCCTACAACTATTTTCGAAATAAAAATATAGATCTCACGTTTCTAAATTACAACTTTTTGAAAGCAGGAGGAGGAACACCAATATATTTTTTATCTTGTCACATAAATTAGCAAGCTCCAATAATTCGCAGTCAAAGATTTTTAATTAATTTTTAATAAAATTTTCATAAATTTTCAGATAATTTTGTTAAAAAACGATATCAATCAAGCCTCAAAGATATTTTTATTAATTAATTATATATGGCAACTCGTATTTATTATATATTTGCCTACAACTATTTTCGAAATAAAAATATAGATCTCACGTTTCTAAATTACAACTTTTTGAAAGCAGGAGGAGGAACACTAGTATATTTTTATCTTGTCACATAAATTAGCAAGCTCCAATTATTCGCGGTCAAATATTTT
>NW_012026812.1:245824-246605 GCF_000956235.1 Wasmannia auropunctata
GCATGCGATTTTTTATTCGTGCCATGGAACTTGTCAAAGTTCGTAAAAAATTTTGAGATTCGTCGGGTCTTCCTTTCTATCCGTGTAATTCCATGAAAGATCAATAGAATCGTTTTCTCAAGTACCAATTTGGAAAGTAGAGATTTCGTAGAGAGAGTAGAGAGAGAAGCTGTAAAATGCTTTTTTGAATATCTCGATACGATCATTTTTGACGAAGTTACATTCTCTTGAATTTTGCCTATTTTTGGAGGGTAGAGTAAGTGATACTTTAATTTTGTTGAGAAGTGTAGAAATTATTTTGTCTTGGAAAAAAACGTTATGTCATAAAACTGTACACATCAGTTTAATATTCATATATATTCATTGGATAAAATATTATGTATTAATTTTAAAATGCGGTGAATAAATATAAATTTGTGGCATACTGCAAAAGTTGATTCCAAGCGATTAACTTTGCATTAATTTTCGCAAAAAATTTGTTTGTGTACTAAAACTTAATGTTGGTCAACAGAGTATTATAGTTTCAACTTATTAAGATACATTTGACACGTTTAATATACGTTGTATTATCTGAAAACGTAATAAGGAATATATGTTCTGCAGTCCGTACCATGCCAATAAACTTAACAGTATTTACAGAAATATATTCTGACCTTGAAATCAATTAGGTTATGTTAAGAACGGTACATGTCAATTTTTGATTGTTTACTTATATTCAACCTCACCTAATGTACTTTTTAATATTTCAGTGGATGGCAAGATAAAATAAACAAGCGACAAT
>NW_012026812.1:248795-250770 GCF_000956235.1 Wasmannia auropunctata
GTGTGCTCTTCCGATCTATTTTCGAAATAAAAATATAGATCTCACGTTTCTAAATTACAACTTTTTAAAAGCAGGAGGAGGAACACCAATATATTTTTTATCTTGTCACATAAATTAGCAAGCTCCGACTATTCGCGGTCATAGATTTTTATTTTTTATACATGCAGATGAAAGGATACGTAACCGTCGTCGCCGATTTCACGCAGATAATCAAACAAGAGTCGCAATATTCGTGCGACATGATCGCTGGTGACGGGATCCGATACGAGTTGTCGCAACTTCTCTATAGTATAATCCGTATTTATTTGACGACACTTTTCCGCATCGTTCAAATATAATGGGGGACAGTCGCAGATCACGTATTTCGGACAGGCGGACTCCTCGGCGGCGGACCGGCGATCCTGCCGTTTCCGCTCCATTTGCGACAAATTATTTTTTTTTTTTTTTTTTGACGCGCTAAATTACTCGCGGAAGACGGTTATACAAATTACTTCATTAATCATCAAGCTCTCGCTCTCGCATACATTAACCGTCGATAGTGAATTAACTTCGCATCGCGAATCGACTGTATCTTGTTTCGCTCGCGATAATACCATGACCGACATGTCGATTCCGGTTCTTCCACGTGATATACGTTATCGTTATCGATAAATTAAGACAGCTCCCCGAGAGTCTCGATGAGATGAGAAGCGCGCACCAAAAGAAAGATTCGCGCGCCAAACCGGTAACACGTGTTTGGCGATTAAATGAGAAGCGACGTTCGCATTAAAACTGCAATCGTATATAATAGCAGTTATATCTCGGTCGGATTTTATTAAAATTCAAGAGGATTATAATTATTTTCCACAGCGATAAATTCCAACAGCGAAGAAAATAATAAATATACGTTCTCCACGTTCAATTAATTGTTATTTCATTTTAATTTTTTTTTGTAATATAAGCTGTCAACTGTACATACGTGACAAGACGTATTAATTTAAAGGTAATACAACGATATTGAATATTCCTTTAAAAGTAACGAGAACCCCGGATTACAGAATTATATGTAAAATATTATTTTTAATACAAACGTCGTTTGCACAGCAAAGAAAGTAGCAAAGGTAAAGATAATAGCAGATCGTGATCCGTAAACTGGCGCTCTCTGGGCGCTGACACGCCAACTCACGAGCGGATGATACACGGCCGGGCCTTTCCTTTTCCCTTCAAATTATTCGATTCAAAACGTAATCCTCTTGCGATTACTCAATCCAACGTTCAAATCCGAATACAAAACGCGTCCTTGCATATAATCGACACTCCGCGTTTCTCAATCAATTAAATATCGATCTCTATATCAATACCACAAAATTTTTTCCACGTCTCCCGAGAGGACTTAATGTGCGTTGAAAAGCTTAACCGTAATCGACAGGTGTCTTTAGCCAGACACACACACACACACACACACACACACACACACATGTATACAAAGTCCAAAGTTGAATTAAAAGTTGGATAAAATCGCGCTTGGGTTTTCTCGCCAACCAGTCGAATGAACGGCGCTTGTAATTGTAGCGAGGCACGGTTTACCCAAGCAAGTATCTCCGCCGATTAAATAAGGAGCGCTCGATATCCGCGGCATACATCCGCGTCGCAGAATGCACCTCGTTGCAGATATTTAGACGGTTCCGCTAAATCGTTCCCTTCCGCGCGCGTCTATTTACCCGGACAGCCTGGTAAATACAGAGACATTCGGCAAACCCTTTTTCCCACGACAAATGTACCCGTCGTCGGAATTCTGAGGCGGAACGAAAAAGAGAGATGGAGCAAAAAGGAGGGGGAGAGAGATGTATGTACAGCGTGTATCAAAAGTCGCATTCACAGATCGCGGAATGTTAGGTTTGACTTGAAAGAGAAATCCTCGTAATTAATTTATGGATTAACATTTTTATTGAGAATTAAAAATCTCTTACCTTCCTTTGAAATTTTTCATTTATAT
>NW_012026812.1:250790-254088 GCF_000956235.1 Wasmannia auropunctata
ACACACACACACACACACACACACGCGTATAAGTAGGATTCACTCGGTATAAGATACAGAAAGAAAAGAATTATATACAGGTATAAATTTTATTTTTACAATTAAATTCTTTTGATAAAATTGACATAGAAATTTTATTAAATATTATTTTCCTTAATTTTTTAATTTCCTTATACAGTGTTATTACAAATATTAATTGAAAGCTGTCTAAAAATTTTGTCCAAATAAAATTTGTTTTTTATATGCAAAAAAAGAATTACAAATTTTATTTTTACAATTAAATTCTTTTGATCAAACTGACATAAACATTTTATTAAATATTATTTTCCTTCCTTAATTTCTTACAGTGTGTTATTACAAATATTTTGGTAATTAAATGCTGTCTAAAAATTTTGTTCAAATAAAATCTATTTTTTATATGCGAAAAAAGAATTACAAATTTTATTTTTACAATTAAATTCTTTTGATCAAATTTACATAGAAATTTTATTAAATATTATTTTCCTTGATTTTTTAATTTCCTTATATAGTGTTATTACAAATATTAATTGAATGCTGTCTAAAAATTCTGTCCAAATAAAATCTGTTTTTTTATTAGCGAAAAAAGAATTACAAATTTTATTTTTACAATTAAATTCTTTTGATCAAACTGACATAAACATTTTATTAAATATTATTTTCCTTTCTTAATTTCTTACAGTGTGTTACTACAATTTTTATTTTTTATTTTTTATTTTGGTAATTAAATGCTGTCTAAAAATTTTGTTCGAATAAAAACTGTTTTTTATATGCAGAAAAAGAATTACAGGTACAAATTTCATTTTTACAATTAAATTCTTTTGATCAAACTGACATAAACATTTTATTAAATATTATTTTCCTTCCTTAATTTCTTACAGTGTGTTATTATATTATAAATATTTTGGTAATTAAATGCTGTCTAAAAATTTTATTCAAATAAAATCTGTTTTTTATATGCGAAAAAAGAATTACATGAACAAATTTCATTTTTACAATTAAATTCTTTTGATCAAATTGACATAAACATTTTATTAAATATTATTTTCCTTCTTTAATTTCTTACAGTGTGTTATTACAAATATTTTGGTAATTGATGCTATCTAAAAATTTTGTTCAAATAAAATCTGTTTCTTATATGCAAAATTAAACGAATAATGATTTATTATTTGTGCGCAATCACAGAATTAAATTGTTTCGTAAAAAATAAATTAATTATTTTCATCGCTCGTATATAATTCAAGATAATAAGAATTTTCTGGATCAATTACCCTAAAAACTTTTTTATACGTTGATTTCCTGACACCCTGTATATATACTGTATAGTAAACTTCTTGCCAGAGAGAAACAAGGAATTCCATGTTAAAGTCGACGACGATGCACGCGCTCCGTCCGGAACTTTTCGTCCACTCGTATTTTTTCGCGCGATCGTTTTTCAGAAAGCGGGAAAAATTTCATTCACTATCGAGGAAAACTCGATTTCATTCTCCCGGCTCGTTTCATTTCGCGTCGCGGTGTGTCACTGATCGACAAGCTTGGCCAGATGCGCGCCAAGCGGGCGGGCGGTCGGTCCTACGGCGGTTACAGTCGCAGTCGTGTACATACATACACACACACATACGCACGCACGCACGCACGCACGCACGCATGTACGTGTGCCCTCACACGAAAGCAAGTGAACGTGCGCGCAGGGCCGACGTCAAGCTGAAATATAAACGTACACGGAGAGAATTTTCTTTTAAAATTTACCCTGAAAATCATGTTAATTGTGAGACAATATAGTATTTAGGTAAATTTTACTGTGCACTACAATAAATTTTACTGCGAAATCTTATTGTAGTGCACAGTAAAATTTGCCTAAATACTATATTGTCCCATAATTAACATGATTTGCAGGGTAAATTTAAAAAAAAATTCTCTCCGTGTAGACCGTAGATTTATATGTGATACAATTTTATTTATAAATAAGTAACGAAATTGCCTCAAAATTAATCTCGTTAGATTAAAACTAAAAATATTAATTAATTAATTAAAATTAAAATTATTAATTAATTAAAAGACCGCAATTGTTATCTTATAATTACTCTACGGACAAAATCTGCTAATTGAACTTAAGCTATATGAAAATAATTAGATGTAGGGCAGTATTCGTGATTGGATTTTATATTTAAGATCGTTTTAAATCTCGAGGTACTTAATTGTTTTATTAGCTGAATGGAAGACTGCACTGTTAAAAAAAAAACATTAAATTTTATGTACATGTAACGAAAACAAATTTCAAGCAAGTGCATTGAAAACATTTAATGTTGTTCATGAAAATGAAATTGCAACTTAAATCTAATGCTCATATGCATTAAATTTTAAGCACATTCACATGAACATTTATACCTTTCCATGAAATTTTACGGAAAAGTATACTAAATTTCATGCACATGTTCACAAATATACTTTTTAGTTACAGATGCATTAAATTTACTGTACTTGTGTAACTTAAAAGTACATGAAATTTCATGACGTTTTTAATTTTCAACAGTGTGGCTTGAGGTGATGTTAAATATAAAATTGACCTACAAATAGTGTGTCCGACGAATACATCCAATATTCGAATAAATGAATAAATAATGAATATGAAAACGAGTACAAATACTACTTTTTTTATATCCATGGAAAATTGAATAAATACTTTCTATGCGATTCGAATGAATACATTTGTGAATATGATTACAAATATTTTCGAATTTGCATTCATTCACACTCTACATACTAAAATTCTGTCTTCGAGCTTGGTTTAAGTTTAAGAAACACGATGATATCGAGGAGAAAATGAGAGCTATTGTCAATGCTTTTACTGGGGATTCTGAGGAATTTATTAATTAAATCTGTTAATTAAACTAGTATATTACGTCCCAAGGCCAGAAAGTTGGATTTCCTGGCGTATGTGATATGATGGCCGAGGCGAAGCCGAGGCCATCATATCACATATGTCAGAGCATCCAACATTATGGCCATGGGTCGTATACTATTTTTCTTGATCCTCTTGCCGAAAGTACATTAAATAATATTAAAAAAAAAGGTTACCGTTAGCTCATGTCCATATGCTTGAATTTTCCTATCTAAAAAAAGGCATGACATCGATACTCGCATCTCTCGAAGTTTTGTTGCCTCTTTTCCGCGACGCTGAATGATTCTCTCGTTGCGCTAACTTCGTGAGTGGCTGTCATGGCATTGACTTTTGACAGTTATTATATGTATTGAGGTTTATGTATAATTATAGTAAATT
>NW_012026812.1:254441-272321 GCF_000956235.1 Wasmannia auropunctata
TTATTTGATTATTATTATTATACATAATTTGTTGTTATATTATAAGATGTTGTTATTATATAAGAGCATGGGCTTTGCTATACTACCGGCTACAGAAAATAGCTCGTCAGAGTGCGCTGCAGTTCGAGCAGGCCCTAAAAGTCGCTCTTTCTGGCGTCTCGGGCGGCCAGAATAACCATACTTTCGGCAGGTAGATCAAGAAAAATACATTTTATTTAACATCCACGAGATGCTAAAGCACTTAAAATACCTTATAGAATTAACATTACTGTTATTATAATCCGTACGAAATTGTAGTGTTCGATTTTACTGTATCTTTTTTGGTTTGCAAGAATATAAAGAATAAAAATTATATAATTATAAAAAGAATTATTGTTGCGAATAAAAAACTTTTAAATAAAAATTTTGTTTTCTAAAATTTTTTTCAAAATTTGTAAGTTTTCTTTATCAAATCTGGATATCAATAACGATATATAAACTTCATTTTTCACTTTCCTTTTTACTTTACATTTTGTATGAATAAATATAAATAAATCATAAAATAATCAGAAAATATTCACGAATAAATATTTTTAAAAGCCACAAGTTTGAATAAATATTTGAATGAATATTTTCTTAGAATGAAAATTTTGAATGAATATAAATTGCAGTCCAATTACGAATTTTTTGTATTCATCGGACACACTATCCACAAATCACACATAACGCTCGTAATTATAAATTTAATTACACAGAATTACATAGATTACGTATACAATAATTTCATAAATACATTTGTGAATCGTACGGAAAGTCGAAAATGGATAATGAATTCAAGAAATTCGTGAAACTCTATATAGACGAGGGTTTCAAGATCCTCGCCTACATCACCATCCGCGCGCACAGGTGTGAGCGCGCGCACGCGCGCGTCGCGGTCGCTCGCGTGCGCGTGTAGTAAAGTCGGAGCGGGTGAGCGGCGGCGGCGGCGAGCGCGGCGACGACGGCACGGCAGTCGCGACGCTGAGACGTGAGGCGGTGTATCGCGGCGCGGAGCGCGGAGTTTCTCGAGTCCTTTCGTCCGCGCGCACGCGAGCGAAAGCAAGCGTATCCGCGCGCGTCACGCGAGAATTAAGTTCCAAGTGTTGTACCTGAGACCCGAAATTGTGAGATTGAAAATTCGCGCGCGGAAATGTGACCGATCGTTCGGATTGGAGGCGACCTTGGCGGGACGGTGAGTGACCTCAGAGCGACGACGCTCTTCTTCCTCCTCTTTTGCGCTGCTGCCGCGCGAGTGGCACACGCGTGTGTGCGAAGCTTCTTCTTCTTCTTCTTCTTCTTCTTTTGTTGCCGCTCCTTCCTCTCGCCTCGCGCGTTTGTACGCCGCTGTATTATAGGTATTTTCCCACGGGAAAAGTAACCTTTTAATTGCCACGCCGCGCCGGTTAACGAACCGCGAGCCCCATTAACGTCGAAGTCCGTCTTTCCCGCGTGGTTTTTCCACCGACGACCGACGGGAGAAACGCGCGCGCTGTCAATCGATGACACGCCGCGCCGCAGACGGAAAATTGACTCGAATAGAAAAATACTATCAGAAAATGTTATTCCAAAATGAAAATCGTCAAAAGTACGGGACACTTCAACTGTCGTTCGTGAAAAGTTTATCTGCGGAAATTTGAACGCTTTGAAACGTGGAAAGTTGAAGATTTTTAAATTTTAGTAATATAGAGAACCTAAATTAGTTCTATTTTTTTTGACATTTTTTTTAAGAACGAAAGAAGAAAAGAAGAAAAAATTCTGCTATTTTTATTATTTTAGTTTATTGACTACCAGAGTGTTTATTATCTTGTATTATTATTCCTTGACGTAAGACACATGATGATCACGTGTAATATAAAATAATTAAAAGTTAAACTATAGAATATAGTTGAAGAAGAAAGAAATGAAGAAAAGGAAGTTAAAAGATTATTTTGACTAATGTTATTTTTAAAACAGTGATCTTTTGAATAATCTTTTGTCAAAATAACATTTTGACAAAAAAGAATGCGTGTTATGAATCTTATCGCTGATTTTAAAACTAAAGAAATTCACAGAGGAAGAGTAAAGAAAGTTGATTTAAAAAATCTTATGATTCCTCAAAACTATATTTAAGACAATCAACTTTTACTCTCTATTTGTACTTTCACTCTTTCACGAGCGACCGAAATCTCTCTCTTTAAATTTGAAAATGTCTTGAAAGAGAGACTTGGCGAGATCCTCTCACCCCGAGAAGAGACGCGCTGTCGCGTCGTCTCGGGGGAAATCCGATTCGGGGAAGACCTAAAACGAGAGAGGCCTGTATATGAAAGCGTCGGGGAGAAAGCCTCCCCCGATACGACACGCGTTGCGACGCGTGCGTTCCTCGGGCGAGCGAATCAATATTTGGAGGGTAGGCGGTTGCGTCCCGACGAACGGCGTCGAGGCCGACGCGGAACGTGAGTCACTCACCCCTGTCCGAGAAAGAGAGAACGAAGCTAAGCGCGAAAGGGGGCTGCTGACCTCTCTTTCGCCCCCTTTTTCTCCGTGTTCGACACGGCCCTCGCGCAGCAGCCCTCGTTACGAAAGTCTCGTCGCTTAAATTCTCGCAGACTTACGCCGTCCACTCACTTTTTTGGATAGTCATAGATTTTCTGAAGACGGATTTATATTTTATAAGTGTGGCAATACAATAAATATATTAATAAAATAAATATATTGATTATGTAATAATTGTGTTAATTTTTGTTTTGTTTTTTATTGTTTTAAGATTAATTATTTAAGATTTATTTTAACAGAATTCTTAATTACTAAATTCATTTGTCATATAAGTACAACTTATAAAATTTGATTGATCAGATCAGATATTTGTATGTATAAAATTATTGAATTTAATTTTCTGACGACAGATTTATATTTTACAAGTGTGAGAACGCATAAAATAAATATATTGATTATAATAATTGTGATAATTTTTGTTTATTTTATTGTTTTTAGATTAATTATTTAAGACTTATTTTTACGGAATTTTTAATTACTAAATTCACACATTTGCTATCTAAATACAACTTATAAAATTTGATTGAATCAGATATTTGTATATATAAAATTATTGAATTTAATTTTCTGAAGACAGATTTATATTTTATAAGTGTGACAACACATAAAATAAATATATTGAATATAATAATTGTGTTAATTTTTGTTTTTTTATTATTTTAAGATTAATTATTTAAGATTTACTTTAACAGAATTCTTAATTACTAAATTCATTTGTTGTATAAATGCAACTTATAAAATTTGATCGAATTAGATATTTGTACATATAAAATTATTGAATTTAATTTTCTGAAGACAGATTTATATTTTATAAGTGTGACAACACATAAAATAAATATATTGATTATAATAATTATGTTAATTTTTGTTTTTTTTTTATTGTTTTAAGATTAATTATTTAAGATTTACTTTAACAGAATTCTTAACTAAATTCATTCGTTATATAAATACAACTTTTAAAATTTGATTAAATCAGATATTTGTATATATAAAATTATTGAATTTAATTTTCTGAAAATTTATATTTTATAAGTGTGGCAACACATAAAATATATTGATTATAATAATTGTGTTAATTTTTTTTTTTTTTTAAGATTAATTATTTAAGATTTACTTTAACGGAATTCTTAATTACTAAATTCATTCGTTGTATAAATACAACTTATAAAATTTGATCGAATTAGATATTTGTATACATAAAATATTGAATTTAATTTAGATTCAAAAATCGAATTTGAGACTCTTCAGGAAATCTCAATGTTCGCCTCAACTTTTTGTATATACAAATGTATTCCGAGAACAAATGTAAATCCCTCAATTCCCTCCAGCGGACTTTGTTGCGCGATGCCGCGGACCGAGTCGTCGCACATGAATACCTTTAATTGAGACACTTGTCGAATTTTCGGATGTCTCGGTCAGCCGGTCGTTATGAATGCGCTGACGTTAATTTACAAGCATGAGGCTCCGCAGGAGCGTGAAGCGCGCCGAGTACGTGCGCGCCCTAAAGTAAACCCGTTCGCGCGCGAGGGACGCGCACGTACGGTGGGATTGGTGGGAACAGGTTCCATAAAATCAAGCGTTCTTCCGTGGTACTTCCCTTATCCATGCCGGGCATCTCCGTGCCCGTTGCATCGCGCGCCGCCGCGCCGCGCATCGATACGGGACGCCCCGCTTTGGGAACCTCGTCGTATTTTTCGAAAGCGATTCCCAAGATAATCTCGAGCCGAGATAATACGGCCGCGCATCATGTAAATCTGATTGAATCAACGAGATATCGGAGACTGTCGTCAGGTTCTGTAAGTGATAATAAAAAAGAAACCAGGATCTCCGTCCAAGGAATATACATATAAAAATTCTTCCTCAATCTGCATATTTTTGATATTGCATTACTTATACAATCATAAAACCCAATTATGCGTTTCCAGTTAAAAAACTGAATAATAAAATAATATCTAATATATTTGGCCCTCATATTTAAAAATAACAAGAAATGAAACAGGCAACATGAGTCAAAACGCAAAACTTGGTGCGTAAGAATTCTTTTATCAAATTATTCAATATAAATATATATTGTACATCTTAACATATAATGCTGAAATATAATAATTAAGACAACATCTGTTTGTAATTTGCTCGTTTTTAGCCTTTAATTTTCATTTCTAATTTGTAAATACATTATCTTCAAATCTTTTTTTATTGTATGTCAACCTTTCTTCAGCGATAAATAATATGTTACTCTTCAATACACGTCATTAACAATAATTAAATAATTCCGCTAATAGACGTTACAACAAGTTCCACATGTGTGAAATGGGCTTCCAATTTCAATTGCAAACATCTGTAATCTAAGTTGATGATAAAAGAAACTCTAAATAAAATATAAATCTCGAAGCTCATGTACTCACCATTGCAGGAACCAGTCAAGATATATATATGGATCATTATACAATGGATTTAACAATGGATTATAACGTTGTCGTAAAATAGGAAAACCAAACTTTGCACGTCTATTGTCAAATTAAAAATATTATTCGTCTAACTTGTATGTCCATTGTGATAAAATAAAGTGTATATAAATAATAAAGTTAGTAATGCCATGAGTTTACGCTATACATAGTCAATATTAATCATTTAAATTTCATTAAGACCGAGAAATATGCATAATGTAGAAACTGCGTGTCTGATTGTAAATTGAGGCTTTTCTTTTGAAGTTTAATATATACCATCTTCAAAATTAATTTTTGGTTTCAGTATCTTTCTGTATCTAACTCCCTTTAACCAGGGTTGGATAGTGCCTAGTTAAAAAAATAAAAATTAAGTTAAAAAGTTAAAAAATTTTAACTTGACTTGTTAGTTACATTTTATCGACAGAAATAAGTAGGAGAGACCGGTGCTGGTTAATACAGTTTTTTAAATGATTTTTTCACATGTAACTAATAAATGAAATAAAGACCGCAAAGATATTTTTTAATAACCACATGTTTTAACAACATAGAAATTATTTTTATAATTTAATAATTATTAATTAATTTTGTTGTATTAATGGAAAATGTAAAGTGATGCAACCTGTAACAACCGGCCTCATTTGCGGGGTCAATTGTTACAATTACTGGAATCAGCCGTTACACATCCAGATTTCAAAATATAACGCATTTAATTAAAATAAATAAAAAAATTGTGCATAACTTTATTTATAATTTTCAAATAAAATATACACATTAATGTAACATTAATGATATAAACATAAATGTTTATCAATCTTTCCCTTACATAAATCACAATGGAAAAAAATATAAGATTGCACTAAGGAAAGACTACAGAAATATAACATTTTAAATTTGTTTCGGTTGAAAACACAAATAAACACCGTAACAACCTGTCCCGACTTATCATACATTTTAATTGTTGCTTAAGCAAAAAATATATTTTAAGACGTTAATATAACTATAAGTTATTATAAAGTAAAGATTCTAAAAAAATAGTTGAAACTATAATATAATAAGCAGATTTATAAACATAACATTTAATATATCACAGATTTATTTTACTTTTGGCTATCAAAAACTGAAATTATTTTTTATTTCTGAAAATGCTATTCAGCCCAAAATATCTTATTGCAGCATGACTGCAATATTTTTGCGAAAATACTATTTTTTTAAAATAATATTACCTTTTGTACAGCAATTTTTAATGTATCAACGTGCCCCATATACCAGTCCCTGTCTTCTTTATAACAAATTTACACTTTATTTAGAAACCCTAAAATTAGAAAATTAAAAAACTTAACTTTTAACTTTTCGTTACTTATTTTATTAACTCAACTTTTAATTCAATTAATTTTATTTTGGATTAACTTGTATCTTAACTAAGTTAAATTTTTAAGACTGTTAACTTTAACTTATATTGTATATAAAACTTAATTTAAAAAAAATATTAACTTTATCAAGCCCTGATTTTAACGTTCTTCCAATACAATTGATTTTATTATGAATTAACTTGTATCTTAACTAAGTTAAATTTTTAAGACTGTTAACTTTAACATATACATATATATATATATATATATAAAACTTAATTTAAAAAATATATTAACTTTATCAAGCCCTGATCTTAACGTTCTTCCAATACTCATATTGCCTGTTTCATTAATTCTTGTTATTTTTAAAGATAATAGATTTAATGATAATAATCTTTTAGGTCACATGTGAGACTGCTTAAGATTTTCGCGTGCACTTATTGTCGTTATGCAGGAAATCGAAGGTAGCCGCCGAAATGATAGCCTCGTCGGCACCGGTGATATCGATGCGTGTTTCGCGAGGCGCCACACCGCTTACGATCGTCGCGTCGCGTCGCGCCGCGCCGCGCCGAAAAACACCGCGGTCATACACGCGTCGCGAATCGATTCCGATCGGATCTGCGCGAGTTCACTCCACGCCCAAGGAAATCCGACGACGATCCCGTTTCTTATCTGCCGCTCACCGGTAACGAGCGAAACGAATACCTCGCGGTAATTCCTTCTCTCTCTCTCTCTCTCTCCCTTTTCCCCGACCTTACCGTTACGCGAATATGGTTTTGTACTCGCGTTGTAACGGTGATGCGCATTGTGGCCGCCACGGAAATAAAGAGATTCCTCCAGGAATGTTGCGCCCGTGTCGCGACGTAAAAGAATGCGGTGCACATCGTACGTATGTACATCGGTTTCAGCCTCGACATAAGGTCGTTCCTTTCCTCGCCCCCCCCCCTTTTTTTTCTTCCACGCTGTCATTCGCGTGTCTTCTCCTCCGACAATGAGCGCCGGAGCGCCGGCGAGTTAACTTCGCCGCTGGAAGTCACAGCTGGAAAATCTCCCTGCAGGCAATTGTGCCCATTAAGACAGTCAAGTGAATCCGAACACGAAGTATGTATTATCTTTTAATTTCAGACAAATCTTAAATCATTGCCGCAATTGCGTGATTGCGAAATTTGAATTATTATCGCGGAAAATTTGGACAATTGAAGTAGCTCGAATTTATCTTGAAATGCGTGTATCTAGTTGTTTGAGCGCGCGTAAGATAATGATTTAGAAGGTAGAAAAGCGTTTAATGATTTACACGGTTTGATAAATTCAACAATGATTTATGTTGCGCACTTACAATTAGATACGCCAGCGCGCTCGATCGCGTGACTCCTCGAATCTTCATTTTTTTCTTCTTACTTGCAAATTTCCTCTTATTAACCAAAATTAATGCATAGACGTAGGAGATGAGTTGTAAGAGGAAAATCGCGCGATGTTTACATGTTTAGTTCTGAAATTCCAGTGGGACACCAAACACGCCAATGCGAAATCGATTGTGTGCGACTCTCTAAACCGCCACAATTCTTTTTCTCTTTCTTCCTTCTTGTAAGTCAAATGCAGGATTCCTCTATTATCTGCTCTATTATTCTACTTTATTTGCATTTTTAATTAATATACAGTCGAACCTCTACAACTCGAAAATCTCTATAAGACGAAAATTTTGTTCATTCTCTTCTGCTTTGTTGTGAAAAGCTTGTATAAATCGAAATAAAACCTATCTTAACTCGAATTATTTGTCAGATATTTAGATGTATTATTTTACCTCTGCAACTCGAATTTAAAGTAGCCAGATTTTTATATAAGTCGCACTTCTATTGTCGCTGCCTCTATAAAAAATTCGAAGTTGTAGCTTTGTATAACCATGAGTATTAGCATGTACGGAAAGAACGGTTTTGTGGAAAGACCTAAAAATTTTGCTAAAAACAAGTCTGAAAATAATTTTTTATTGAATCATCAAAATAATTTGTTGGAATGTTAAAACTGATAAGTATTACTATAAAACGTTTTGATATTCTAGCAATCATTTTGACTTTCGCACAAAATAATTTTAACTTTAAACAAAAATTATTTTCGGATCTGGATTCAGCAAAATTGTTCTTTCTGTGTGGTATTTTGTTTTATGATTACATTTATTACAGTCGAACCTCGATAACTCGAATCTCAATGGACCAGAAAAACTGTTCGAGTTATAGAGTTTTTGACTTTTCGAAATTCAAGTAAAAGAGGGTTAACGTATGAAAATTCGACTTACGGAATTTTGTACGAGAGTTTATATTTTTCCGATTATAATGGCTTTTAGAGGAAAAAAAATCAATATTCAACAGTGAATTAATTATTGCAAACATATGATAAATATAACCATAAAACAAAATACCAGGCTATTACTCATGGTTACGCATAGCTACAACTTCGGATTATACGCGGAAAGAACAATTTTGCTGAATCCAGATCTGAAAATAATTTTTGTTCAATAATCAAAATTATTTTGTGAAAGTCAACATGATTGATAGAATATCAAAACGTTTTATAGCAATTCATTGCTTATCAGTTTTAACATTCCAACAAATTATTTTGACGATTCAATAAAAAATTATTTTTAGATCTGTTTTTAGCAAAATTTTTTGACCTTTCAACAAAATCGTTCTTTCCGTGTAGAGGTAGCGACAATGGAAGTTCGACTTATAGAGGTGAACTTCGACTTGTCGAGGTCTGGCTACTTTAAATTCGAATTACAGAGGTGAAATATATATTTAAGTGCTTGACAATAATTTGAGTTAAAGTAAGTTTTATTTTGATTTTATAGAGGTTTTCCGCAGCGGAGCAGAAGGGAATGAACAAAATTTTCGTCTTATAGAGGTTTTCGAGTTGTAGAGGTTCGAGGATCCACTGTATTATTTTACCTCTGCAACTCGAATTTTTAAAACTAGCCAGATCTCTACAAATCAAAGTTCATCTCTATAAGTCGAACTTCTATTGTCGCTGCCTTTATAATTCGAAGTTGTAGCTATGTGTAATCA
This sequence comes from Wasmannia auropunctata, assembly GCF_000956235.1. Lineage (NCBI taxonomy): Eukaryota > Metazoa > Arthropoda > Insecta > Hymenoptera > Formicidae > Wasmannia > Wasmannia auropunctata. The sequence continues at coordinate 263,844 of NW_012026812.1, forward strand.
TGAGTAATAGCCTGGTATTTTGTTTTATGTTTACATTTATTATATGTACGCAATAAATAACTTACTGTCAAATATTGATTTTTTTCTCTAAAAGTTATTATAATCGGAAAATTATAAACTCTCGTGCAAAACCTTCATAAGTCGAATTTTCATATTTTAACCCTCTTTTACTCGAATTTCGATAAGTCGAAAACTCTGTAACTCGAAGGATTTTTCTCTTCCCTTGAGATTTGAGTTATCGAGATTCTACTGTATTCTAAGTTTGCTTCAACCGTCGAAACTTGACGCATAATCGACATAAAGCTCACTGACAATGTCGCACGTGCCATCGCGTTTATAAAGTCAGTGTGATATCCGTGACGGTGAATCGATGTTCCGGAATTGCGACACGGTGGCCTCATAAAATTTCGCTATCGCAATTTCGGAACGTGAAAATTCTTCGGAGAAAAAGTGACAGTTTACATTCGTAAAAAAAGAAACGCATGGCGAGCATGGTTACGGCATTTTAGAGAAATATTGGATTTCCTCCAGCTCTACTTTAACATTTAGATTTCTTATTTTAAAGCTTCATTTAGATTTCTTATTTTAAAGCTTCCACACACATTTGTGGTCAATCGAGATGATTCTGTAAATAGTTTTTCTCTTCCCTTGAGATTCGAGTTATCGAGATTCGACTGTACATATCTTTTTCTTAAGTAAAGATTTATCCAAGTAATACCCATTTCTGGAGCCGACACCAGCCCGGCCGATTGTGAAGACTGTCTAAACGTTTATCTTTTTCTCCATAACATCGTTCACGCGCACGATACTCTGTCAGCTCGCCCGGCATCGCGCGCGATCCTTCTTTCGCATCTCTTCTCTCCTAACGCTTCATCGTTTGCTCCATCGCTCGAGTAAACTCACCTCGCCGCGACGTAGAAGGACTCTCCTCGAAAGAATGGAGATCCTCGAGTCGAGTCAAGTCGAGTCTCCACCTCGAGAGATCTCGCTCGCCGGTCTCTCTTCGCGTTTGCGACCTTGAGCGGGAACCACGTACACCGGTTATTGTAATAGCCAGGCCGGCCGGGGCCCGGCCGTCCCTCGCGTGTTCGCGTTCATCGAGCGGACGGACCAGCCGAGTCGATCGGTGGTTGCAGAAGAAAGTTGGCGGGCATAGAGAAACAGAGGAAAAGAGAAGGAAAGAGAGAGAGTGAGAGAGAGAGAAACGAACGAGGAAAGAAGAAGAAGACGAAGAAGAAGAAGAAGAAGCAGAGGGAGAGTCGCTGACACCGGCCGCCAAGAGGAGGACGCCTCTGGCGATTCATCAGAGAGTCGTCCGGGACGTTTTTTTCGTCGAAATAATCACCGGAGCCGATTCTTACCGATCCCCGCGTGCCTTGCCTGCTCGTCCGCTTTTCCCCCTCTCGCCCCCCCCCCCTCGTCCGGTCGCCACCCGTTCGCGTATATGCGCGATCGTAATGGGATGCGGTCCCGAACGGACTCCTCTCTTCGGAGCCGTTTATTATGGCACGTACAGAGAGGATTTACTTTTATGGGGGATAAAAATTTCGCTCGACGAAATTTTCGCCTCGCGCGGATGTGACGTGCGCGTGATTTTGCGTCCCGGTGTCCAGCCCGCGTCTTTTGCTCGATCCTGAGAGACGCTCGCGTCCGCCGAAGGGAGTATCGTTAAGAGGATGCTAAAGCCGTCTGTTTTATCGACAAAAATACCATTTTTGTTGGATACAAAATATGTCGTATTAATCGCATAGAATAAAATTTCCTTTTCCACGATTAAAACATACATGCTAATGCATCTGGCTCTAGTGTGTTTTGTATCAAAAACAGGAAAAAATTAAGAAATTACAGATTTCGTTATCCATTTTAACCTTAACATGGCGACTAATACTATCAATTTACCAAAACGTTTACTTCGTGAAAAAGTTAGGCAGGTTATATGCTTCGAAATGAAGGCAGAGCCAGATGTACAATAAAGAAATGAATATAGGTGAGTCGTTAAAATCAAATTTAGAAGCCTAAATAAAAATATGTTCTTGAAAATTTGTTACGATGTGTGCGTGAGATATCGATATGGTAGTAAATATGAACACATCACTACACACTACTACATCAATATCACACGCATACATACTCACAAATCGTTGATAAAACAGCGAATTTTTGAAGTTTGATCTCAGGTTTAGGATCCCCTTAAGGCGATCCTAAAGTCGTCTGTTTTATCGATCGAACGCGATTATTTTCCAAAACAAAATAAACATAATTAAAGGCAACAGATTAAAAAATCCTTCTCCACGATTAAAGTATAGGCATCATTGTAGTTCCGGCTGGTAGAGGTTATGCTGAGAACGCAAAAAATTTATGAAATTTAGATCTCCGTTACCTTTTCTTAGTCCAACATGGCGTCTAGAGCTGTCACATGTGCCAATATTTGCTTCGTACAACAATTTGGCAGTTTGTTGGTACAAAATGATACCAGCCGGAACTACGAATTACATGTGCAAACAATGTTGAGTTCATAAAATTAGGCTTGGATGCCTAATAAAAAAACTGTATGTTCTTGAAAATTTGTTACGATGTGTGCGTAAGATATCGATATGGTAGTAAATATAAACACATCACTACACACTACTATCAATATCGCACGCATACATACTCAGAAATCGTCGATAAAACAGCGAATTTTTGGAGTTTGATCTCGGGTTTAGGATCCCCTTAATCGAGGAACGTGTATGCGTGGTATGCGGGATCGTTCGCAGGCCGTTCCGCCGCGCCAACGGGAGAAGAGGATACGACCGCGCGCGACGCGCGCGCGGGCATCTCTTCCGCATCGCGTTCTTCGGCGAGAGGCCGATCCATAAATCTGCGATCGTTCGCCGAGTTTCCTTCGGATGCGCACGCAGATTATCCGCAGAAATAAACTGTATCTTCTCGATCTTTCCTTGGATAACGGAATCGACATCCTTCGTCCTCCGAGTTGTAAAGAGACGGCGGGAGAGACCTCGGCTCTGCTAAGATGCTTTATAATGGCTGTTTATACGTTCTTGGTTTCGAGTGCGTGCAAATAAACGTTTCCGACTTGTATTCTCCCGGGGAGTGTCCCGTCGAAGGAAATATTAATCGCATTTTTTATTGCATCTTTTAATTGTTCCTTTAAGGAGGCGTCTGGTTTAGGACGCTGAAAAATAAGTGATTTTCGCGAATTTTTTTAACAAAGAAAAGTAAAGTCGATCTTTCCATAACTGTACTGGATACTTATATTATACAAAAAAAATTTTTAATTTAAAAAATTGAAGATAATAACGTCATGGCAAATAAGTGATTAAAAACGCCTCGCTACTGAAGTTACAAATTGGCGGGCGAAATAGAAAAAAAATTATTTGACGCATCGACTTCATTCAAAGTTCTTTATTTAAATTATTGTCAACCATCCTAAATGAACTAAGAACATGTTTAAAAAAGTTAATTTAAACAATTTTTATTGCACGAAGAAAGTAAAAATTTTTGTTTCGAAAGTGTCACTTTTCTTTACAGTCCAAAAAGTTTTACAATTTTACACTTTTTAAACATGTTCTTAGTTCATCGACTATACAATATTATATGCAAATTAAAAATATTTTTGGTTCTTTTATTTCGGACAGAAATTACCAGCTCTATTTCGCCCGCCATTTTGTAACTCCAGTAGCAAGGTGTTTTAACTTATTTGCCATGACGTTATCTTAAATTTTTTTAATTAAAAATTTTTTTGTATAATATAAGTATCCAATAAAGTATCCGTACAGTTATGGAAAGATCGACTTTACTTTTCTTTGTTAAAAAAATTCGCGAAAATCACCTATTTTTCAATGTCCTAAACCAGACCCCCCTTTAACAGGAACATGGAAAAATTTATTTATAGAATTTTAACAAGCAAAGCAATTTATAGTAGTCGAACCTCGATAATTCGAATCTCAAGGAACAGAAAAATCCTTCGAGTTACAGAGTTTTCGACTTTCGAGTAAAAATTGAAATTCGAGTAAAAGAGGGTTAAAATATGAAAATTTGACTTATGAAGGTTTTGCACGAGAGTTGATAATTTTTCGATAATGGCCTTTAGAGAAAAAAAAATCAATATTTAACAGTAAATTATTTATTGCATACATATAATAAATGTAATCATAAAACAAAATAACAGGCTATTACTTGCGATTACACATAGCTACAACTTCGAATTATAGAGGTAGCGACAATGAAAGTTCGACTTATAAAGAAGAACTTCGACTTGTAGAGGTCTGGCTACTTTTATAAATTCGAGTTGCAGAGGTATAATAATACAGTGGAACCTCGATAACTTGAACCTCTATAACTCGAAGATCTTTATAAGTCGAAAATTTTGGTCATTCCCTTCTGCTCCGCTGCGGAAAATTTATTATAAATTTTATTATAAATCGAAATCGGAAAGGAATGAACAAATTTTTCGTCATGTAGAGGTTTTCGAGTTATCGAGGTTCGACTGTAGTAAAATATTTTATTTCTAAAATAGTATTTTTATAGTAATTTAGTTCTATTTTAAGAAAACGGCAAAATTTTTAAAAATTAAGTATATTTTCGATATTTATATATTAAAAGAAGGAAATCATTTCCTTTTTCAACTATTTATTCTCAAAAATTACTAAAATATCTTGAATATTCCAATATTTAGATATTGTAATAAAAAAATTTAATCATAAATAACTCAATAATCCCATTGCGAGCCGACACGGATGTTACGGTGTGTAATAATTTTTACAGTTACAACATCGAGCCACATATAAATGTGCGCCGCATAAACTATCGGTCTTGAAACACATGAAGCTCTGACATGAGGCCAGAATCCACTATAACGAATTAATAAATTGTCTAACAATTTAATATTATCGATGCTAAGCAGTTTATGCAGCGCATAGTTTATATGTGGCTTGATGTTGTAACAGTAAAAATTATTACACACCAACATTCCCGTGTCGGCTTGCAATGGCATTATTGAGCTATCTACGATTATTCATTATAAGAGCCTCAATTTCTTCAAGTTAAAAATAAATTTAAGTACTTCTTAGCGGGAGAGAACCGATTGGGAAATAGAGACAAATATTTTTATAGCCGTTCAGGCTGAGTACCTTCGGTAGTCAACACTTGGACGACTCGGTAATCGGCATAAACGTCCGGAAGACTGGTCGCCCGCGCCTACATGTCTCTATTAAAACGGTGAAATCGGCGTCGTTTCTTCCGTGGTCGAAGTCTCGGTCCGAGATAACAGGTTCAGGCTGATTCACTGAAACAACCTGAACCTGGACTCCGACGCACGCGCGTTTTGGTACCCGAAAGCGTTTCGGGGGGAAGGCGCGCGAGATAATTGTCGGGACGGGATTCCACGACAAGGCCCTTCTCGATGTAATTAATAGTTCCATCAGTGAGCCAACCAGTTTCATTTAATAACGAAATAGCACGCCCTTCGCGATGATCCGAAAAGGGGAGATGTAATTTTATGGAAAGTCTGTTCTTTCTTATTTTGCGTATGCATTATATTACATCTACAACCTTGGGGCAGTATTTCGGAGGAAATATCTTCGGTGGAAATAATTTATTTCTATTTTAAAAAATAATTTCTTTTATTTATTCTGTTCTAAAAAATAATTTCTTTATTAGAACAATTTTGGTTAAATTATTCTTTCTTCTCGATCGCGAAGATTCTTATTCATATTATTGGAATAATGTGCCGTATTTAGCAAATGAATGAACGAGATCCCTCGCGTCAATACCTATTAGATTTTTTTTAGATGAGTGCATCAAAAGATCGGTCGTCTGAAAGCCGCGAGAAATTTCCATGCCTTAATATCTCACAGAGATAACATCGCCACGAGCAGCCTTCGGCTGAAGTATTTTTCAAGACGATCGAAAGATAACCACGCCTAAGAGCTTTGAAAATTCTGCTTGGTCGAGCGGAAAAATTAATGTTCCAATTCAGCGCAGGATATCTAAATGATAATGGTACATTGGTAGCGCAGATAACCGCGTATAATATATAATGTAATCTAGATGAATAAGACTTTCACGCTGGTTCCTTTCTTTCTCTTGAAAGTGCGCTCTAACAGTTTTATAATTGTTAAGTATGAATTTTCAATTGATATTAAATTTTGATGAAATTTTTTACTCAAGATACTTCTGCTCGCGCTCGCGTACCAAATAATTACAGGGGTAAAATAACTGATATAATCTATTTAAAATAACAAATATAAAATAGATTCCAACACGACTTATTTAAAATGAAAAATATAAAATAGATTCCAAAAATATATTTAAAATATTAAATAAGAAATAGATCAGGAGAAATTATTTAGAATAATAAATACTAAATAATTCTTTTACTGTTTTTTATTTAAAATACATATTTTAAATAATGGTTTTTTTTAATACGACCGATCCCTGATAAGCAGAAGTCGGTAAAGTAACTAATATAACCTATTTAAAATAACAAATATTATATAAAATAGATATCAAAAACACGATTTATTTGAAATAAAAAATATAGAATAAATTCCAAAATCATATTTAAAATATTAAATTTAAAATAGATCAGAAAAAGCTATTTAAAATAATAAATACTAAATAACTCTTTTACTTTTTGTTATTTAAAATAAATATTTTAAATAATGTTATTTTTAATACGACCGACACTTGCAAATAAATGAAATATATACTTGAAGTATATACTTATAGTTAGTAATTTTAAAGGTGTGCGAATCAAACATTTGCGTGGTCGAATCGAATCGAATTTTTGCTAACATGTTCGAAATCGAATCGAATCGGATCTGAAATTTTCACTTCGAATCGAATCGAATCGAATGTCTTTAATTCGAATACAAATCGAATCTGAATCGAATTTTTCCAGATGTATATTACATGTAAATTTAAACGTAATAAATATCAAAATTTATGATTTACATTATTTTACGTAATGATTTAAACTGAAGACCTGCTTTCGATTTATATCTCATTACAAAGGACGATGATCTTATGTGACATTTTGAACTAGAAAATATGTAATTAATAATATGTGTATACACGAATAGTTAGAATGCTTTCGAATATTTTATTAATCCATAACGGACACATTACATACATCAAAAATACTTACTTATTTATTAGATAAGAATAATTGGTCGCGTGGAAGATGTAAATGAAGCAAATAAAATAGGCGATCGATTTGAAATCGAACCGCTGTCGATTCGAAATTCTCGAACTATTCGATTTCGAATCTTACAGATTCGAAAACGAACTCGAATCGAACACGGAAAGAATGATTTTGCTGGAAAATCAAAATTGGATCTGAAAATAATTTCGTTGCACGGAAATCAAAATAATTTTGGAAAGTCAAACTGATTTGCTAAAATATCAAAATATTTTATAGCAATGCTTATCATTTTTGAGTTTCCATCAAAATTATTTTAATTTCCGTGCAACAAAATTATTTTCAAATCCAATTTTGACCTTTCAGCAAAATCGTTCTTTCCGTGAATCCACTGTGATTCGATTCGATTTGAATTCCAACTATTCGCGCATCTCTAGTAATTTCTAGACTTGTCGGCTTGAACAAACAAAACGTCCTGGCTCAAGCAAGTTAAAGTTAAACAGATTTATCGCTTTCCATGCGGAAACCGCGCCGTGCTCGGATTATCGAGCGATAGTATATACAATTCGACGCTCGGCCGGCTCTTTTTTCTCTGTCCTTCCCTCTCATCTCGTTTCCCGCGGATAAGTCTCTAACCGTCGCGTCGTCGCCCGACGGGGGCCCGGAGGCTTCGATTGGGTCCGTGCCGGTGTACGCCGACCGTGCGGATCGGCGAGAACCGGATCGGCTCGGATCCCCCGCGGGCGCGACGTAGAGAGGACGATCGGCCGGTCCGGATCGGCTGCAGGACTTACATACACCGGGGAGGTAAAGTATCGGATAAAGTATCGCGCGCTCGCGGTCTCCTCGGCACGGTCAACTCCGATGGTCGCCGTGATTTTCTCGCGAGGTCCCGGACGAACGGAATAATCTCGCCCGCACAAAATGGGAGGATGCGCGCCTATGCAATCGCGAGCGCCGTCCTCACGCGATTGCACGGTGCATTGCATTGCATTGCATCGCGGACTAAAGTTTCTCGGCTCGATACTGCCCGACGAGTTGCACGCGAGATTCTGTTGGTACACAGGCATTTCGCCATTCGAACAGCCGTTCCCGCTTGCGTTGGACGCACATAATAGTGTTCAACGGAGAAACTTACAAGGGAACCTCGCGAAGTGTCAAATTCTGATTTTAATGAAACTTGGTACACTTTGAGGTCACATAAATAGATGAATTTAGAAATTATCAGTTGGTGCTAAAAAAACGGTTTAAAGGGATGAATCCACCCCTTATATGTAAATTAATTCTTTTTTCTTCATTATATCTCGAAAACTATTCAAGATATCAAAAAATGT
>NW_012026812.1:272371-275938 GCF_000956235.1 Wasmannia auropunctata
TGTATAAGAGACATCCATTTAGGTTTTATCGCTTAAAAAAATTATATTTAATTTGGATACAGGTTTTTTTTTCAAAGAGCACGCTTACACTTGACACCCTTTTTTTACTTTAAAAAAAAAAAGTCGATTTTGTAACGATAAAATTATACATCCGTATACGCTTTACGGAATTTAGTCATTTTATTTTTGTCAATAAATATAAAGAATGATGAAGATAAATGGAGCACTTATTGCAAGTGATGTTTAATTTTTTTAATTATTAAATATGAAACTAAATATATTTTCTACATTTCATTTCACAAATTTAAAAGTTTACCAAAAAGTAGTGAGATCTCGAGTGGCACCCGTTTGGCCACATTCATATTAGCCACAGTTCCGATTGACCACGTTGTGATTGACTACGTTAATATTGACCACGATGTGATTGACAACGGTCTCGATTATCCACTGTCCCGATCGCTTCGCGTAAAAAATATAAACCCATGTGGAATCTTTCTTTTGCAAGTACATGCGTGGAGGCAGTACCTTCCGCCCCCTCGGCGCCTAGTTTAAAACTAACCTAATCAAAACCATCTCTTGGTGTGGAGTGGATCTTGCTTCGCGTAAAAAGTTGTAAACCCATGTAGAACCTCGCTTTTCGTTGCAAAGTACACGCGTGGAGGCAGTATGTTCCACCCCTAAGGGGAGCTCCATCTCGTTTCAAACTAACCTAATCCAAACCATCTCTTGGAGTTGAGTGGACCTCGCTTCGTGTAAAATGTTGTAACGTCGTGACAATGGTCAGTCGGGACGGTGGCCAATCGGAATCGTGGCCAATCGGGACAGTGATCAATCGGGACCATGGTCAATCTCAACGTGGTAAATATTAACGTAGTCAATAGCAACGTGCAAGGCCGGCACGACCATATAGGCGAACTAGGCGGTCGCCTAGAGCGGCAGGATCCGGGGGGCGGCAGTTGTGCCCGCTTCAGTTTAAACGCGTTGCCACATTTAAAGTTTTGCGCGCAAAAGCACTCTCCACTGGATAGACGCTATACACTGACACTTATGCTTGGGCTGCATTCCGTTATTCACTAAGTACTGAAAATCTATGGTATACGTAATATAAATATAGATTTTTAGTACTTGCAGTGAACAATGGAATGCAGCCTTGATCTAGCAATCCGATTCGCTGTCTGCTACAATACGCTACCAAGGCGCGTGCCGGCACTCAGTTTGAACGCCACTGGTAGGTGGCCGCGCGGTTGAACACTCAACTCGTGTTAAAAATGCAGTCACACTGACTATGAATAAGGCGGCCGCGGATAATGATATCACTTTTCATTTCAGCTGAAGCAACTCACTGAACCTTTATCTAGAGGTGTGCGAATCAAGCCTTTGCATGGTTTGAATCGAATCGAATCGAATTTTTATAACATATTCGAAATTGAATCGAATCAAATCTGAAATTTTCACTTCGAATCGAATCGAATCGAATCTCTTTAATTCAAATACGATTCAAATCGGAATCAAATTTTTCCAGATTAACATTGCATTAGGCGATCGATTCGAAATCGAACCATTATTGATTCGAAATTCTCGAACTATTCGATTTCGAATCTTGCAGATTCGAATTCGAATTATTCGCACACCTCTACCTTTATCTGATAAATGATTTTATCGTTTGCGACCACCTTATTTTATATAAGTTTACTTCATTTTTGCGATCAGCACACGCGTGTGTTGGTGGTGGCATTTTGTGGCAGGCGGCAAATCGGACCGCCACACTTGCTCTATTCTTGCAAGAAATAAAAACCGTTGTTTGTATGTATTAAATATCCCTTTTATCATATCATCTTAAAAAATCTGTATTTGTTGATTTATTTTTATTTGAAAATATTTGCCCGTTCATTTATTTTAATTTAGAAATATTTGTTTTACATACAACAGTATAAGTACTGGTCAAGATATTTTAGTTGATCTTTCAGAAAAACTGATGTGAAAAAAATGTCTGGAGCAGAATTTCGGAAACGAAAAGCCGAGAGGGAAAAATCCTTATCAAACTTAGAGGGCTCATTTCTAAAATATCTTTGTTCAGAAAAACAAAGCAGACTACAAGATAATTCAGAAAAGAATTTAGAGAATTTTCAGATAGAAAGTAAACAGGATGAAAATAAACAGGCAGAATTTTCTAATGTTTCACAAAGTGAGAACAAGTTTGATGACAAAGAAGAACAAGAAACTCATCAAACAAAAGCTTTAGAAGTTCTTAACTATAATGATCCTGGAGTTTGGGAAAATTATAATGATTATCTGCGACGAAACCTTGTTAATTATGGTTCTGTTGAAGTGGTGGAGTTTAATTTTCCCAAGAATAAAGATCAAAGAAAATTTTCGACAATTCACTACAAAAGGCGACTCATTAATGGTGAATATATCCAACGTCAATGGCTTCAGTACTCAGTGTCAAAAGATTCGATATTCTGTTTCCCTTGCAAGCTATTTTCAACAACGAGTAGGGGATCGGCTTTATGTAATAAGGGTTCAAATGACTGGAAAAATATATCTATAATATTAGCAAATCATGAAAAAAACAGTGATCATTTGGCAATTTTCCAAACATGGAAAAAGTTAGAAATTAAGTTGAAAACAAATAAAACTGTTGACGAAAACAATTTGCGTTTGATTAGGCAAGAGGAAAAATACTGGCACTAAATTTTAGAAAGACTAATTGCTTTAATACGAATTCTTGGAGCACAAAATTTAGCACTTCGTGGAAACAATGAACAATTATTCACTGCTGAAAATGGAAATTTTCTCAAATTTGTAGCATACCTGGCTTTGTTTGATCCTATTATGCACGAACACCTTAGGAAAGTTAGTAACAAAGAAATTCATGTACATTACCTGAGAAAAGACATATAAAATAAAATCATTAGTCTTTTATTTACTGCTGTGCAAAAAAATCCTTGCTTCTGCCAACGCAACTAAATACTTTGCCTTAATTCTAGATTGCACTCCTGATGTGAGCCATGTTGAACAAATGACGATCGTTATTCGATTTGTATCGACAAACGCCAATAAGTGTGAGATAAAAGAGCATTTTTTGGGAGTTATACTTCTTACTGAGACAACTGGCATGAGTATGACTGAACAAATTCTTGAAAAATTGAGAGAGATGGGACTGCCAATAGCAAACTTACGTGGACAAGGGTATGATAACGACAGCAATATGAAAGGCAAAAATAAGAGTATACAGCGGAAAATTTTAGATATTAACCCCCGAACTTTTTTGTACCCTGCAATTCTCATTCTCTAAATCTTATTGTAAATGATGCTGCTAACTGTTGTTTGAATGTCACGTCTTTTTTTAATTTAATACAAAGCATATACGTATATTTCTCTTCTTCAACACAACGTTGGACGGTTCTATTACGTAATATTCCAAATCTTACACTAAAACCGTTGAGTGATACAAGATGGGAAAGTCGAATAAATGCACTGAAATCACTTCGGTATCAGTTAAGTAATGTACATGATGCTCTTATGGATATTTTCGAAGATACTACTCTGACAGGGACATCTGGT
>NW_012026812.1:275988-283914 GCF_000956235.1 Wasmannia auropunctata
CTTTGAATAGTTTTCGAGATATAACGAAAGAAAAAAATAATTAATTTACATATAAGGGATGGATTCATCCCTTTAAACCGTTTTTTAACACCAACTGATAATTTCTAAATTCATCTATTTATGTGACCTCAAAGTGTACCAAGTTTCATTAAAATCAGAATTTGACACTTCGCGAGGTTCCCTTGTTAGCTATATTTTGACATTGAAATCAGATCAGATGACGAAGAGCTCCTTTCCGAGTTGTCTTCCGTATAAAAATATTTTTTATACAGAAATACACACAGTTGAAAAATTTGTGTTAAATTTAACACGTCTCACATGTCCCAAACGAGTCCACTCAAATTTTTGTGTTAATTTAACGCAAGATGAATATGTTAGAAAGTAACACAAACGTTATGTAAAAATTAATACAAAAAAGTGTGTAACACTTTGATATAATTTGGAAACAAATTGTGGAAACATTATTCTTCAGTAAAATTAACAAGTATTATATATTTATCTATCATTCATTTATCTTAGAATTCACAATTTAAAACTACTTTATTTTTATGTTATTTATTCACTTATAAGTTGTGTTATTTTGACACTGAAAAATATTGAATATCAATTTAACATAAAATATTTAAATAATATAATCACATTATGTTAATTTCATAAAAAATTTTAACAAGAACGTGAGTGGACCATTTTCAACATAAATACAAAACGTTTTTTACTGTGCACATATCAAAAATGCTACAGAGAGTTTTCTCGAATTATAGAAATAATAAATAATCTATATAATAATTTATCAACTACCTATACTTTTTTTAAATAAAAGATATAGAGATAGAGATAGAAATAAAAATATAGATTTTTATGAATATTTTACAACTTTACAAACATTATATAAGTATATAATGTTACATTGTAAAAACATTTTATATTTGTGTTAGACGGTCCACTCAAGTTTTTGTTAAAATTTTGACATTTTTGACATGTTTGAGTGTTAATTTAACATGATTGTATTATTTAAATATTTTGTGTCAAATTAATATTCAACATTTTTTATTATCAAAAATAACAATTTATGAATAAATGAACAAATAACATAAAAATATGTTTTAAAACTTAAATTTGAACATAAATGAATAAAATACGTGTCAATATAACATATCATAAATTTTAATGTTATTGAAAAAAATATGCTTCCACAGCTTGATTACAAATTTTATTAGTGTTACATTTTTTACATATATCTAATATTTATATTACTTTCTAACATATCTATATTTTATTTAACGTTAAATTAATACAAAAATTTAAATGGATTGTTTGGGACGTGTGAAATATGTTAAATTTAACACAAATTTTCCAACTGTGTATATATAATGTTATAAATTTCACAGCTGTCTTTAACAAAAATTGCACTCCTTTCTTTTATCAAAAATAGCAACGCTTAAAGCAAATAAAAATTCCAGATTTTACGCCTCGTATTTAACTTTATAATTTGAAATACTGCATTTTCTCAAGCTCATTAAATCTATATAGACTAAAAAACCGAGATCTCTGTACGATGGACATGATCGATTAACCAACCGAATCGTCATGTTCTCTCTTCACGCTCTCCACGCTTGAAAAGTATAGTTGCGTTAACATCCAGTACCAGCAGCAGCAAATCGGTTCGAACGAGATGCGGTTTGCGGACACTTGTTGTACGGGGAGTCGTTGATGATCAAGAGACGTGACGGTCGACTCTCGAGACACGCTCGGAGTACATGAATCAACTGACTACGTTGATTGTACCGGCTTACGTCAATCTCCTTCTCTCTTCATTTGGAAATCCTACGCCAGACGCGCTTCGGATTGAAACATCTTGAGAACACTCTGGCAGAGTGTCATAAAAAAAAATCTAACGGTATTATATTCGTCCGTTTGTTCGATTCTGTTACGCTTGATTTCTTCCATTTTGTCAATTCTCGTGTGTTTGATGAATACAAAAAATTCGTAATTCAACTACAATTTATATTCATTCAAAATTTTTACATTAAGAAAATATTTATTCCAACTTGTGGGGCTTTTAAAAATATTTATTCGTGAACATTTTATGATTTATTCATATTTATTCATGCAAAATGTAAAGTAAAAAAGAAAATAAAACATAAATTTTATATATCGTTATTAATATCTAAATTTGATAAAGAAAACTTACAAATTTTGAAAAAAATTTTAGAAAACAAATTTTTTATTTAAAATTCTTTTATTCGCAACAATAATTCTTTTCACGATCATATAATTTTTATTCTCTATATTTTTACAAACCAAAAAGATACAGTAAAATCAAATTTTGTACGGATTACAATAACATTAATGTTAATTCCATAAAGTATTTTAAGTTTTATTTAGCATTTCGTGGATGCTAAATAAAATGTATTATTTATTTAATAGATTTAATTAATAGATTGCTCAGAATCCCTAATAAAAGTATTGGCAATAGCTCTCCCTTGGCATTATCGTGTTTCTTAAACTTAAACCAATCTCGAAGGCAGAATTTTAGTGTGTATAGAGTGAAGGTGAATGCGAATTCGAAAATATTCATAATCATATTCACAAATATATTAATTTAACTCGCATAGAAAGTATTTATTCAATTTTCCATGAATATAAAAAAAAGTAGTACATGGAAAGAACAATTTTGCTGAAAAGATCTGAAAATAATTTTTGTTCAACAATCAAAATAATTTTGTGCAAAAGTCAAAGTGATTGCTAGAATATCAAAACGTTTTATAGCAATGCTTATCGGTTTTAACATTCCAACAAATTATTTTAATGATTCAACAAAAAATTATTTTCAGATCTGTTTTTAGCAAAATTTTTAGATCTTTCAATAAAATCGTTCTTTCCGTGTATTTGTACTTGTATTCATATTTATTATTTATTCATTCATTCGAATATCGGACACTAGTCGATTTTTCCGATTTTTCGTTCCCGCGAACTTCCATCGATCAGCGCGTTCCCGATCGCTGGCCCCGTAGATACCACGGACAGTTACAGTTATATTTCCTTTAAAAAGTACACGCTCTGTGAAATCGAACAGCTCGTTAAATCTTCCGAGGTGTTAAATTGAATTCCCGGCCAGATACGACAGGTACAACGAAGCGAGTAAAATGGTCGGCTGGTGTTCGTATCCGGACTTACATCTCCTGGCATGCGTACGTTATGTATAGGTACTCTTGCGCACTCGCGTTGATATCAGGCTGCATTTATGCGTCTCAAAGTGTTCTCGATATCTGAATAGGATCCAGTTTTCAATGAAAACAATCGCCAAAACCGGTAACGCGAACGCGGCTAGAGAAACGTTTCTTATTTAATAATTCTTGCCAGCTCGTCGATGTATTTTAAATGACAACTCCGAAAATTTCTCCTGAATTATACTTGATGCAATTAATATTCCTTTTCTTTTGCTTTCAAGATTATCAAAAGGATATTTTAATCGGCTTTCTGTAATTTTTTCAATGGTGTGTGAACAATTCGCAAGAGAAAGTTAGTAATTAATTTACACAAGATATGTAAATTAATTATTATAGAGTCAATTCATTATTCTCGTTTGTATGAAAATGAAAGGAATAACATCGCGATAATATAGAGATAATGGTTTTTTTTTCAGACAACCTATAATTAATGTGACAGCTATATATAATTAAAGAAAATAAGTTTTCATCAAAGGGGGTAGATAATTATCTATTCTTCTTTGATACGTTGCACTGCAAACTCTATTATCTATATCATTTAATGTAAAGAAAACGTTATATTTTGAATTGTATGAGAGATTGTGCTGCATAAGAGCAGACAGATGTGCAACGAGGATCATGATGAACTCAAGATAAAGATCGCGGTCTTCCGTTCTTCGTAGAGCGTAACAGCGGACGTCGCATTCCTGCATATTAGACCCACCATTGTCCCTCAAAGTTAGATGTCAAGGGCGCACGTTCGAAAAAAAAAAAAACAACTCCTACGTTATACTTTTCTCGAAACATTATTCTATAAACAGACATCACTCGCATATATAAAATTATATTACTTTCCAATGTACTAATTACAGCATAATAAGAACCGCAATGAGATCATAATGAGGTGACTAATTAAGTCCCGTCCGACTTGAACCGGTCTGGCGCTGAAAATCAACAACGTTATACCTCCTACATATATTTCTCCTATGATCGGAGAAATTTTTCTCGCGCTTCTTCGCCGCGAAACGAGTATATCATCTCTCGATCACACACGCGATTCCGTTTGCTCGCGATCGACTTTCTCAAGATCGCGCGTGCGTGCGCGCGTTGAAGCGTCGAGCGTAGAGATGTAGGTAAATAGAAAAAAAGACAAATTGTTTTTTTTATAAAATACGTTTTTTTTTTTTTTTTTTTAAGAAAAAACATAAGCCTTGTTTTTTTCTAAAAATTTTTCTATCTATCTATTTTTCTATCTATTTAATACTTATATCTTGCTTAAAAGTTAATTTTTTAATATTATTTTTTATTTTATAGATAGTAGATTTAAATTATCATCATTTTAACCTTTACGCGAAAGAACGAGAAAGCCAATATATTGATTCTGAAACGCATTTTGAAGCAAGAACTTCAATGAATACACGGAAAGAACGAATTTGTTGAAAAGTCTACAAATTTTACTAAATACAGATCTGAAAATAATTCTTGTTTAATCATCAAAATAATTGGCTGGAAAGTTAAAAATTATAAGCATTGCTATAAAACGTTTTGATATTCTAGCAATCATAATTGTGACTTTCCAACAAAATTATTTTGATTATTGAACAAAAATTATTTTCAAATCTGGATCCAGCAAAATTGTTCTTTCCGTGTTATTATAATAAATTCTACTTAAGGAAAAGCTGTTTAGAAAAAGAATTCTCCTTTTGTAAAAGTTAAATGTAGATCACATTAAAATTAATTATATAATTACTATTTACATTTAATTAATTGCGCTATCGGAAATAGAAAAAAAAACCAAGTTTGTATTTTTTTCAATTAAATAAAACACGTTTTTTTCTCATGTTTTTTCTATTAGAAAAAAAACATTTTTTTTACATCTCTAGTCGAGCGTGAAAAAAAAAGTCCGAGACCTCGCGAGAAACGATGGATCGCGGTCGATCGAATTGAGGCGCGCAATGTAAGCATAGGTATGCATGTAATGTGAGAGGTCGACGAATCTTACGGCCGACGCGAAAGACTGGTACGTACCTTCGGGGCATCACCACGACCGGAAGTAGTTCGTTTCCCACGTTTTGCACTCTGGCGAGGGAAGGTCGCTTCTCGCGCGCGAGGGGGAAAACTTCGTGTGTGCACCTCGAAAACCACCGCCGCGCACCGCGTCGTCCGCAATTACGGTGTACTTCGCCGTATGGCGGAGTGGACGATTAAACTCCGACAGGGTGAAATAAAGCGTAAGAACGAGAAACTCCCGTCCTCGCGTCCTTATACATGACTCGTCCTCGACTCGACCGCGGGCGCGAGTCGCGACGTGTCTGCAGGTCGAGTTAAAGTTGCTACGCAAGGGACAAGAAGACGTCCACGCGAAATTACTTCCAGTAATCGTTCGATGTCGTTCATCGTGATTACTATCATCCATCGCTTTCCTCGATCCCGATGTTTTACCGAGTCCGTATAACAAAATTACCTCGAAATAATCACCTGGAAGAAGCAAATAAATTGCCTTGTTTTCGTTCATTCTAATAAAATGAAAGATTCATCCTTGTCAGCAGGACTGGGCATATTTCAAATACTTGTATTTGAAATACAGGTTGTATTTTGTATTTTTTAGCGGAGCACATAAAAGTATTTTGTATTTCGAATCGAAAGATTGAAGATATTTTATATTTTGTAATTGAAATACTAAGATACCCAGTATTTTGTATTTTATATTTCAAATACTTTAATGATGTATTTTGCCCAGCCCTGCTTATTATTTTAATAAATTGATTTAATTTATTGAAATAATAAAGCGATAATCACATCATCGATTTTAACTGTAAATCGACGAGTCCCAGTAAACGAGAATGAATTAAAATAGATTTAAAAAAAATTAATTTCAACATTCGCAAATGTGCACTTCTGAAAATCTGAATCCATTTCAAAGCCCAATGCCTTTGTATTCATTTATAGAAATTGCATGAATCACATTTTCCATGCCATTCAATTAAAAGAAATTCGGCTTTTAAAAATAAATCGTGAATGCTGATTAATTCAAAAATCTAGGTAGGAAATGCTGTTTTTTTTTCAATCTAATTAAATTCAAAAAAAGTTTTTCGCGAAAATGGACCATGAATGTTATTTCATTTAAATCCAAAAAAAAATATTTTTCTTTATTTAGATGGATTGAAACAATACATTTTCTAGTCACAATTAATATAATATAATAATATAATATTAATATTATATCAAAAATATTATATTATATTCGTATTATGAAATAAAAAAGCATTCATTTCCACGGAGGCCAATCCATTTCAATTCACGAATTAAAAAATTTTAATCTATTTTAACACTTCCCGTTTACTGGGGTCTCATCGGCTAGTATCGAAGCAATTTTTCCTTGGCAAAAAATTCGAGATCGACGTATCTTTTCTAAAGATGTAAATAGAAAAAAAACCAAATTGTTTTTTTTTCTCATAAAATACTTTTTTTTTTTTTAGAAAAAAAACATAAGCCTCGTTTTTTCTCAAAATTTTGTTTTTTTTCAGCTACCTATTTAATGCCTATATTTTGCTTAATATAAGTTAATTTTTTATTATTTTTTATTTTATAGATAGTAGATTTAAATTATCATCATTTTAACTTTTACGCAGAACGAGAAAGCCAATATATTGATTCTAAAATGCATTTTGAAGCAAGGACTTCAATGAATAATTATAATAAATTCTACTTAAGGAACAGCTGTTTAGAAAAAGAATTCGAAAGATTCTCCTTTTGTAAAAGTTAAATGTAGATCACATTAAAATTAATTATATCATTACTATTTACAATTAATTAATTGTGCTATCTGAATTAGAAAAAAAGCCAAATTTGTATTTTTTCAATGAAATAAAACACGTTTTTTTTCTAACGTTTTTTCTATTAGAAAAAAAACGTTTTTTTTTTACATCTCTAATCTTTTTCCCAGGTGGATCCCGGTGTGCTAAATTCGCGAAGGACTCGCAAAGACAGATGACGATGGGACACGCGTTAGGGAGAGGACAGCACGGACCGCAGGATCGCGCGGATTAAGTGTGCGTCGCCATGGCGAGGTGGAGATGGATGCTGCTGATCCTGGCGACCGTCTGGACGCTGGGCGATGGCTACCTGGCGGTACTGCCGTCCAGCACGCCCGTCGGCACCGTCGTCTTCGAGGCCGGGGTGCCGCAGCTGGGCGGTCGTCGCAAGTACGAGGCGTCCAGCGAGCGTACCGCCTGGTTCGCTCGGAAGCTCCTCAAGGTCCATCCGCACACGGGCCGCGTGACCCTGGCGAGGACGCTCAGCTGCGACGGCCTCCAGTATCCGCGGGTCTTCACCTTCTACGTCGACTCGACGAGCTCCCGCCTCGGTAGACCCACCATCGACTACTACAGTTTACCACTGAGAATCTTGATCACCGGATGCGGCGGCGAGAATCGCGACCTCGCGGCCACCAGGGGCTGGATGGCAGAGACTCTGGCCTCCTACGCGATGCCCAGCACCGACAGGTTTGAATCGAACTGTTTTAAATGTATAGATAACGAGATTAAGGGCCCTTCCTAGTCAGCCACGAACTCCGCGTTGACGGTGGCGACGTTATATCGCGGTATAGAAATTAGAAGCTTCTTGTCGTATATTAGGCCCGTCCTATAATACGTCATATATCGGTGTTTTAAGTCATAAACCGTGATAATTCTACAGAATAATTGTATGCCGATAT
>NW_012026812.1:283964-284505 GCF_000956235.1 Wasmannia auropunctata
TTCCGAGATCGCATTTCGCGTTTTGTTTCTGCAGGAAGTCAATACCCAAGATTCTTTCATATTCGATAGGAAAATCGTCTCGTACTATGAAGACGGTATGGCGAACTTTTCGGTCTCCAATTGGTATTGTCGCTCGGATCTTACCAATCGTCTGAATTTTGTGACCGGTTACTCCCGTTAGAGTCATACGATCCTCTCGTAACGGGGTATCGTCCTTCACATATTTTAATTTCATGAGTGTGAGGGTGGCTCCTGTATCAAAGAGTAGGCTTACTTTTCCTTTCTTTGCTTCTTGCATTGGCAAGGTTACTAGATCGAGTCCAGTGTTTATGTTCGGTTTTCCGCTTATCTGCGTTACTCGATATTCACGCGCCGCTCGCGTTGTTTTTTCATGTGTACTTTCGTCGTCTTCACTACTGGAAAACGAGTCATCGGCATCTTTGGATACCTTGGTTGCCTTAGCGGCTGTATGAACCTGCGGCTTCTTTCGGTTCTCAAATTTTCTAGGTTGCGTGTGCGTCATCCCAGTGCGCTTTTGCAA
>NW_012026812.1:284525-285651 GCF_000956235.1 Wasmannia auropunctata
AGATATCCCATAGACGTCCAGTGGACGTCCGAAGGACCTAAAAAGGATAGCTTGCGGATATCCTCAATGTCCTTCAAGGACACCTTATGGATGTCCATAAGATATCCGTGTGCTGTCTGGGGTTCTATTACGTAATATTCCAAATCTTACACTAAAACCATTAAGTGATAGGAAAGATGGTGATAGGAAGATGGGAAAGTCGAATAAATGCACTGAGTAAAACCACTTCGGTACCAGTTAAGTAGTGTACATGATGCTCTTGGATATTTTCGAAGATACTACTCTGACAGGGCCATCTGATAACTTGTCACGAGTAGGGGCTCAAGGACTTGCTAAAAAAATTTCAAATTATAACTTTATTGTATCTTTAATTGTATGGCACAACATTCTTTTCGAAATTAATTTAACTAGTAAACTACTTCAATCTAAGAATTTTGACTTGCATGCCGCTACAAAACAGCTGCATGTAACAAAAACATTTCTTGAGAACTGCAGAAGTGATCTAGGTTTTGAAAAGATGTTGGTAGAAGCAAGGAAACTCGCCGAAGAGCTCGATATTCCTGCAGTATTTGAATCAATGTCCGAATCCGCTTGAGAAAAAAGAAAAATCGATTTCCGTACGAAGTAGAAGATGAGCCTATTTTAAATGCCACGCAAAAATTTAAAGTAAATTTTATTTTGCGATTCTTGATACCGCAATAAATTCTATTAGTGAGAGGTTTTCCCAATTGGAGCAAATTAACTCTATATTTGGTTTTTTTACAATCTGCAAAAATTAGAGAACGAATCACCCAATAATATTGTGAAAGATTGCTTAAATTTGGAAAAATGTCTTACGCATGAAGATTCGAAGGATATTGATGCTTTTGAGTTGTGCAGTGAACTACAAACCATTGCGAGAAGAGTACCGAAAAACGCGAAACCACAGGACGTAATTAACTATATTTGTAACTGCAGCCTTGTAGACATGCCAAATTTGTTTATTGCTCTACTAGGCTATTGCCTGGAGGTTTTTAAAAGGAACAAATTAGTTAGTGACATTTTATTGTTTTATACGATAATTTGGCATAAAAGTAAGGTAAAACCGCGGAGTGCTACTAAATAAAGTGAGATCGGAAGAGCACAC
>NW_012026812.1:285701-286249 GCF_000956235.1 Wasmannia auropunctata
AACAATAAATTTTACTATGACAAAGACGATAAGGAAGTTATCATTCCTGAAGGATCATATGAAATACAAGACATAGAAAAGTATCTGAAACGCATAATTTTCCAATCTCGTTCCAATGATGCTGCGGCGAAGAATGCAAAGACCGGTGAAAACGAGAAGAATAAGGGCTCGTTGACTATTCGCGCCAACAACAACACGCTGAAAAATGAGATAAAGTGCTTTTATATAAATAATAAATTTCACCAACCTAACAACATTGGATCGTTGTTGGGATTTTCAACGAATCGTATCCTGGAGTCGCAACAGTGGCATGAATCAGACACACCGATAAATATCATCAACGTAAACATCATTCGCATCGAGTGCAACGTGACTACTGGTGCGTACAGTAACGAGACGAGCGTGCACACGATACATGAGTTTTCATCGAACGTACCGCCAGGATATAAGATCTCAGAAACACCGAAACAGATCATTTACCTTCCGATCATCGTACGGAGCATTACGGACTTGACGATTCACATTGTGGATCAAGACGGTCGCTTACT
>NW_012026812.1:286299-287946 GCF_000956235.1 Wasmannia auropunctata
TTTTTGGCCGAAAATGACACTTTTTTTCAAATGTTGGCAATTTTTATAAAAATCTATATTTTAAAATATCCGTATGTATTTCTTTAGTGCATATTATATAGTTTTAAAAAAATTTGGTTTTTTGCTCCAGGTTTAATTGAATCGCAGATCCCCGCAACGCCGATTTGACAGTGGCTGACAAAACGACGTTTAATAAAATGGCTTCAGCGTCGTCATTTTATTAAAAAAATTAATGAAAAAAATATTTTTACTTCTAAAGACTTGTATTATTAAAGTCTTAAAACGAATTTTTTATTACTTTTATTGTTTTCCTAAAAAGAATTCCCAAAGTTATCTATGATTTTTAGGCGGTCAAGGTGGTGTAACCCCTTAATGATTAGTAGACGTTAACTGACAATGACTCGTAATGTTGGAGCTTAATTTGTTTCACAAAATATGAATGTAGCGCCAATAATTTTGCACACAAAATATACATAGACAGGTATTTCGTAACAAAAGAGAGAAACTATTCTGAAGAAAAGTAAAATGGTCAGAATGGTACACTAATATAGACGTACGCTAATCAATTTTGAATGTTATAGTTCATATATTAAACTGCATAAAGTAAATTTGTGTAAAAAAAACGTTTAATGTTCCTTGCAAAGGATTAAAATTCATAACCAGAGCCAGTTTAAGGAGGGAGTCTTAACATGCTGAAAAATTAGGTGATTTTTGCAATTTTTTTAAAGAAACTATACAACTAATCCTTTTGAACATTATAGGGTAATTTCTTATACTATTGAACAACAAAAAAATATTTTTTTGTCAGAAAAAAGTATTTATTATGCAAGTAATAATAACTTTTTATTCGGCGCGTCGGCGTGCGGCATGCAATGTAGCGTCGCTTGTATTTGTCTCGAAATAAAAAATCCAAAAAGATGATTGTTTATTAAGAGTTTACGCATTAACTGAATCAATTTTTAAAGAAAATAATGCGAAATTGTGAAAATCGCGACACTTGGAAAAAAAGGTAGCGATTTTAGCAAAAAATTTGTCGTGTTTATTACGCAATAAAAATTATTTAATTAAATAATATTATTATAAACTGTGGTTCAAGTTATTAGGGAAGTATTTCTGCAGATGTGTGCAAAGGCCCAAGTCAATCGGATAAATAGTTTTATCTTGCATGCCGCCAAACACCATCACCGCCGAATAAATGTTATTATTACTTGCATAATAAATACTTTTTTCTGGCAAAAAAATATTTTTTAGTTAGTTCAATAGTATAAAAAATTACCCTATAAAATTCAAAAGGATTGGTTGAATAGTTTCCTAAAAAAAATCCAAAAGAGTCACCTAATTTTTCAGCATGCATGCTAAACCATGCTTCCCCTTTAAGATATTTTTGGCTCAGGGGCTAATATTAAAACGGGATTATTATTATTATTAAATAATAACAATGATCTAAATACATACATATTTTACATTTGCTATTTAAAAAACATGATTGTTCGTATGATTTTTGTCGTTTCTGCTTAAAAGATACAAGACAATTCTGAATACCGAAAAGTAAATACATGAAACTGATTCACATTTTATTGAAATTACAGTGGTACTTAAAGTACTTTTTTTTCTTGATTTATTGTACGCAAATTCATTGATTAAATC
>NW_012026812.1:290739-291816 GCF_000956235.1 Wasmannia auropunctata
TTGTTAAATCTTGTAAGGATGTTTTTCTTTTCATATTAATGTTTTTATCTCTAATGTGTATTTCCGTTTCTGTTTCAGAATGCACATGATCATATTCTTCATCAGATATAGAAATATGACTGTAACTTTCTGCAAAAAAAAATACAATTTATGTATTAATATGTTTTACTTTAAATTTAATATAAACGCATAAATATTTAACAATTATTTTTATCATTGATAAAACTTACCTTTAAAAAATATTTCATTCTTGAGCATATTTTTACATTTGTCGCTGAAGAAACGTAAGAAATTGTTGAGATGTAGCCTACAAGGAATGAAAAAATTACGTATTAAATATATGTGTGTGCGTGCGTGCGTGTGGGTGCGCGTAATACAGTATATAACAATATATACAGTAGTACAGTATAGTAATACAGTATATACAGAGTATAAGTGGCCACTTCTTTTTATCTCGTGAACTATCAGAGATAGTCTTAATAAATATAATATCAAATTAAACGGCTCTGACTAAACTTTATTGTAAGCATACTGTTCATTTAGAAATATTATCTATGTTAGAGAGCGGAGAGATATATATAATTTTTGCACGGTATGATAACAATTTTAAATGATAAAAGTTGTAGCGTTCTTTTTAATGAATACAACGATGTATGATATAATGAAATTATCTTACGAATTATAAGAGTTATTTTGGTTTAAAGTTTTGCGGACGGCTATTATCTTTTCAATTTTGGCCAACTTCCGTCTCTCGTATTGACGAGAGTACTATGAAAGATCAAATGAAAACATTACACGTCAATCGTCAACATGAAAGTCGGAAGTTAGCCACAGGGCAGAAACTGGAAAGCAATCGTCCGCAAAACTGAAACAACTTGTATAAGTAAGATAACGTCGTTGCATTATACATCGTTATATTCGTTAAAAAGAAAGCTGCAACTTCTATCATATTAAAATTGCCACTTTAACGTACAAAAATTTTGGATGTCTCTCCGTTCTCTAAAATATATAATATTTTTAAGTGATCACTGTGCTTACAATAAAGTTTACTCAGAGCCGTTTAATTTAATATTATAT
>NW_012026812.1:291866-294446 GCF_000956235.1 Wasmannia auropunctata
TATGATTGAGAGATATATATGATATAGTTGCACGTCACAACATTGAGGCTGAAAGTTCAGTTAACTATATAAATCACTTCCAAAGTATTTTAGTTTCTATAACTCTTCTAAATTGATGGACGAAAATTATCACAATTATTAGGTCGTGGCAACAGCAATTTTTTTTCCGTGTTTTCTTTAAAAAATTTACTAACCGCCGCAATCTACGGTTGAAATAAAAAAATATAAAAATCCCGATTAAAATAGTTTTGAATTGCAAATTCGGATTATTTGCCGAACATCAGGTGTTGGCGGTAGACGACTCGTTTCCTCCGCGCACCGGCACAACGACACTTCAAGTCAACGTGCTGGACGCGAACGATCACGCGCCCAGCTTCGAGGGGCCAGAATATGACGCGTCGGTACGCGAAGGTGTTCCCGTAGGCTCCACCGTGATTACAGTCAAGGCTACGGATCAGGATGCCAACAGAAACGCTGAAGTGGAGTACTCTATTGTCTCCATTACGGCAGGTGGTAGCACCACGCATACGGAGGATGCAGCGACTTTCAGAATCGACTCCAGGTTGGTGCTACGTAGATTTAATATTCGTCAAATATTCCTGGAATATTTATTTATTCCTGGAATAATATTTGACGAATATTAATTGATTATAAAAAAGTGACCCAAAAAGGTGGTTTTTTTTTCTCTCGTTTTTTTTGAACCTCGATTTTGGAACTGTGTACCAAATGATACCTTATAATGAGATATCAATCACAGAGAAGTTTCAGATTGAGGTGACAATTGTTATCACAGCTGGGGGGGGGAGGGTCATTTATTATGTTTCTTTATGCAAAACTCGATTTTTTTACATCCAAAACGAGCGTCATTTTACATTTAGCGTAAAACTGCGATCAACCTTCATCGGCTGGATCAACCTTCTTAATGGGATATTCTAGTCTAGAGGCCAAATTTTTTATTTTATATTTTATAATATTTTAATTTGCTATTTTTACAAATTAAAAAGAATATAAAGTTTTTTGGGACGGGGTTTTTTTCCCTACATATTATTTATGTATATTTGAAGTATGTTTCAAAATATTTGTATTTAAAAATTACTACAAATAAGCGCTGTATACAATATATACTGAGGTCATGAAAAAAAAATTGATCCACGGCTCCCATAATTCCGTGATAAAAATTCTGTTCTACTCATTAAACAGAAAAATTAAAGTAATTCTTAATTAGTATGAGGTCTGTATGAGTTTGGCTGTAGCAGGTACTAAAATAAAAAAAAAATATTGAAAATTTAAAAATTGACATTATTTGGAAAATTAAATTCCGATTTTTGCAATTTTTTTCACCATTAAAGGGTTGTAAAAATTTTTTAAATATATATATTTTTACTTGATCGTAATAGGGATTATAACTACGCATATGCTGTGCACTAGCTCGATTTGATTGGTCAATTGATTTTTGAGAAATCATGGGAGCCAATTTTTTTTCATTACCTCGGTATATATTGTATACAGCGCTTATTTATAGTTATTTTTAAATACAAATATTTGGAAACATACGTCAAATATGTATAAATATGTAGGAAAAACCCGCGTTCCAAAAAACATTATTACTTTCTTTTAAACAAATTCGCAAAAATAGTATAAAAATTTGGATCTCTAGACTAGAATACCCGAGGGGGTAACCCCACCACTTTTACCAGTAACCACTTTTAAATTTCGGTGTACAACCTGTCAGAATTCCGTTAAATTCCTTGAAATCCGATACATAATTCGATAAAGTCCATTGAAATCCGATGTAGTCCAATAAAAATGTAGTCCAATTTCTCAAAAAAGGTCATCAGTTTTGATCGAGTTTTTTGAAAGCCCTTGTCCGGTCATTAACTTTGTCCAGTTATTAAATTTATCTGGAGGTTTGTTGAAAAATTTCGCCGGTGTTTCCAGACGAAGACCCGAAAAGTGGCAACCATACACGGAGAAAATTTTCTTTTAAAATTTAATGAAAATCGTGTTAATTGTGAAACAATATAGTATTTAGGTAAATTTTACTGTGCACTACAATAAATTTTACTGCGAAATCTTATTGTAGTGCACAGTAAAATTTGCCTAAATACTATATTGTCCCATAATTAACATGATTTGTAGGGTAAATTTAAACAAAAATTCTCTCCGTGTATTCATAAAAGTCTAGTGAAGTCTGACGAAGTCCGACGAAGTCCGACGAAGTCCGTGAAGTCCAGTGAAGTCTTAAAGTCAGAAGTCCAGGTGTACATATATTTTCTAAGTGGTTACCCCCTCGAGAATACCCTCTTCAAATACCGGATCTCGCAGACCTGTGATAATCCCATAATGAACTTTGATTTCATCTCCTCCCCCTTTCTTCCAGCTTTAATAACAATTGTCCACCTCAACTTGAAACTTCTCTATAATTAAGGCGATGCCGGAATACCGACATTTGCAGTTGGAACGATAACTTCAAAAATAGTGAACGGAATTAAAATCGCTTTTACAGGATTGAAATAAACATAAAATGTAATGGGGCGAGCTATTTTTTAGTAAAAACGACAAAAAATTAAAAAATTACCT
>NW_012026812.1:295093-297023 GCF_000956235.1 Wasmannia auropunctata
TGGTACAAAATGATACCAGCCGGAACTACGAATTACATGTGCAAACAATATTGAGTTGATAAAATTAAGCTTGGATGCCTAATAAAAAAGCTGTATGTTCTTGAAAATTTGTTACGATGTGTGCGTGAGATATCGATATGGTAGTAAATATGAACACATCACTACACACTACTACATCAATATCGCACGCATACATACTCACAAATCGTCGATAAAACAGCGAATTTTTGGAATTCGATCTCGGGTTTAGGATCCCCTTAATGTCTCATTATAAGGTATCATTTGGCACACAGTTCAGTCTCAAAATCGAGGGTCCAGAAAAACGAGCGATTTTTTGGGTCACTCTTTCGCATGATTCTTACATGTTATTTTCTTATATACGATAATGCGTTGTGTTTCTCAGATCCGGTGTGGTCACCACGCGAACTGCGCTCGACCGCGAGCAAACTGAGATTTACACGGTGATTCTCAGCGTTACGGATCAAGCAACACCACCGTCGGCGCGACGCAGCGCGAACGCCACCCTGGTGGTACGTGTGCTGGACGACAACGACAACTACCCGCAGTTCACCGAGCGCACGTACTCGGCGGCCGTGCCGGAGGACCTGGACTACACGACCAACCCGGTGATAGCTCACATCCAGGCGACGGACGCGGACGCCGGCGCCAACGCGGTCGTCCGCTACGCCATCATCGGCGGCAACACGCAGAACACCTTCTCGATCGACTCGATGAACGGCTACGTGACCCTGGTCAAGCCGCTCGACTACGAGTCCACCAGGAGCTACAAGATCGTCATACGCGCCCAGGACGGCGGCTCGCCGGCGCGTTCCAACACCACCCAGCTGCTCGTGATGGTCAGGGACGTGAACGACAACGCGCCGAGGTTCTACACCAGCCACTTCCAGGAGTCGGTGTCGGAAAACGTGCCGCTGGGATACTCGGTCCTGCGGGTGCAAGCGTACGACGCCGACGAGGGTAAGAACGCGCTCATCAGGTACACCATCGGCGCGCGCGATTTCACCGGCGCCTCCACGGAGAACTTCCCCATCACCGTGAACGCGGAGACCGGTTGGATCTACACGACGAAGCAGTTGGATCGTGAACTGTGCTCGAGGTATTAATTAATCCCTCTCGTCGATTATTACATCGTTATTTTATTGCGGTTAAAAATGACGAAATGTTATATTGAAAATGTAAATCGGTGTGGATGAAAGTTTAGAGGAAATATTTAAAGTAGGGCTGGTGATTTACTTCGAAGGCTTTGACATTTCGAAGTAAATCGACATTAAAAGCTTCGACATTAAAATTAGAGGTGTGCGAATAGTTCGAATTCAAATCAAATCGAATCGAATCACAGATAGATTCGATTCGAGTTCGCTTTCAAATCTGTAAGATTTGAAATCGAATAGAGTAAGTGTCCCTATTAGTGTGCCTTTAAGAAAATTTGTTTATTACTGAATTAATTACTAAATACTGTAGCTTTCAATTTGTCTGTTTAAAGTTACTATCGATTTTTCAAATATTTCTTTTTCTTATGAAATTTTTTTTATGTAAAAAATATTAATATTTTAATATATTTTAACAAAAATAAAAACAATGTTTTTGTCCCTATTAGTGTGCCCCTCCACGGCGCGATGGCCATATTAAGGGCCCCCCTATTACTGTGCCTGTCCATATATTTGTATGCCCTTTATTAATGTGCCCACGATTAATGAGTCTGTTTTTTAATTCATTTCACTACATGCACTCGTGGACAATAAGGTTGCGACTTTATGTTTAATGAGTTTTATGAACGCTTGGTTTTTAACATTCTAATAATTTTTCTCAAATAATATTAAATAAATGATATAATTTGATGTTAGTATTAACATTTAGAATAGTGTTATTTTAATTATATATAACATGTTTGTGAGTTTACGCATTCGTA
>NW_012026812.1:297073-300087 GCF_000956235.1 Wasmannia auropunctata
GTTATAGTTCTACATGTCTTTTTAACATGCAAATCAATATTTTGAAATAAATTTACATTTAATGTTTTATAATGTTAAATTTATTCAAACGGAATAAGAAAAAGTAATTAAAAATTAAAAATAAATGTTATGTAATATTTTATTGATTTGAAGAATGTCGATAATATGTAACGGGCAAAATAAATCTTTCACATACGATTTTAAAATAATATTTTATATTATATTTTATTTTATATATTATATTATATTTTATATTATATTTTATTTTATATTTTATTTTATAAAATTTTATAGAATATTTTATTTTATAAAAATTTACTTAATGTTCTCCAACATTATTTTAATATTGCGCGATATAAAAAATCGTTTAAATAATAGTACGTAAATAAAAATGCCATAAAAATTAAAATAAACGGAAAATTTTATATTTGGGAAAAAGCATGACAACTTCATATTATAGTAACGCTAAACTAAAAGAATGAGAAAAACAGTATTAAAATAACACAGCTTAATAACTAAAAATTGTAACAAATACTTATTAATATATTAATGAAAATAATATTTTATATATATATTGTACTTTTAACAAAAATTATGGTACATGGAAGTATTTGTATGTACACGGATTTGTATGTACACGGCATTTGTAACAAAATGAAATTTCTGCACATGGCATCATGTTCTTTTCATGTTCTGGTTATATTACGACAAAATGATGTAAAATGTCCAGGAAGATGACGTACAATACCAGCTAAAATGTATGTTTTGTTTTATACATTAATTTTTTCAGGAATATTATTTAAATTTATTCTACATGAATATTTAATTTTATTCATTTGGAAGATTTCAGAATCAAAAAACAAATGATTTGTGTTATTTTGCTCATTTGCACTTGTGATTAACAAGATTTACGTGTGGCTATATTTGTGTTACGTGTGGCCAAAAAATTGTGAAATAAAATTTAAAAACATTTGTTTGAAGTCTTCATTTACCAATTGTATTTCATTTACGTCTATAACAAATAATTTCTTAAATTTAATTTTATATTTATACACTTTCTTATTTCTTCAAAAATTACTAAATCTGCTATTAATTTTATTTATAAATTAGGATTAGTTGTACAATCAACAATATTATTATGCATTTAAAAAATGGTACATAAAATCGCAGCTCGTTCTTGATAAAGTAAGTTATCAATTCCTTTGTTAGCATATTTTTTATAAACATAAATTTTCCGAATTTTACAATACGCAGATGTTAATATTTTAGCTAACAAATCGAAAGAACATGTATTGTTAATATATATCTTTTGTCTGTTAATAATGACGTTGCAGCTACTTCCATTTCTCAATATTGCGTCCTTTCGTTTTCTCAAACGGTCTGTCATATATATAAGTTGTATATCCGGACATTACTTCAAATATTTACCCCTTTGACGGTTAACTTTGTTTTCACTCAGTGACTTTTGTTTAGATTTAGTTTTATTTTTTTTGCTTACTAATTTATTTTCCTTATTTTCGTTATTTATATTTTCATCTATGTCTGTTAAATTGCATTTTTCTGATAATGTAATTGAACTCTTCGTAAAATAATTACTTGTTTGTTAGCTTGAATTCGTCCTTCCGATCTCTTTGATTTTTTTACTTCAATATTTAAGCCTTTCCAGTTTTCTTATTCTGTTAAATAATTTTGAAGTTGCTACACTGGATGATGAAGGAAAACATTCTGTCATTATATCTGTCCAAATAGGAAAATGTTTTGCTAATTTGACTAAATAGTTTACAAGTTCGGGACAATAAAAAGTGTTGTACCTATCAATTTCTACATTTTCATTTACTTTACATTCAGCTTGTTCACTAATGTTATCTACAAAAGTAACAAAAACTGTTTATGTCCAAATCGTCCGAATAATTATACTCTCTATCATTATTGCTGTGGATGAAGGTGATAGATCAGGAGAAGGAGCGCAATGAAGGGTAATCCACAAATGACTCCGGTTATAATTAACAGTTTGGATATATTTTCTGGATATATTTACAAGGGTAGGAAATGTCAGGGTAAAACTCATAAAGGATTGACTCCGGGAAGAGGAAGTAAGGAAGTAAGTCGGGTGGCACCCGAAGGTGCCGGCGCCGGAGAGTTGGAGGAGCTAGCCGTTAGTCGGTTCTCCTTGTTGTCGTTGAACAACTTCTTGAGCCGGACCTGTAGGAGCGGATTGAGATGCTCCTCGGAGATTGACCGTATCTTTGGGCCGGATGATCGAGCCCGTTTGGCCTTGAGGTCTCGGAAGCGCTCCGGGTTCCGGGGACGCTTGCTGGACTCCGTGGATCGCCGGGGACTGGCAAGCGTGCCTTGCGGAGGTTCCGGCGAGCGTAGGCGCTTCGCCGACTCGGTTGGCAAGCCCGGAGGGCGGTCCGGAGTCGTCGGTGGTTCGATTCGCGGGCTCCGTGGACGGCCCGGGGTTCTCGGTTTCCTAGGCGTGGACGGCGGCGGACTCAGCGGAGACAGAACCGTCGAAGGTGCCCGGACGATGTGGTTGTCCGTCTGAGTGGCCCTGGAGACTTGGGTGACGATCGACCGAGGTCGCGGATCTGCTAGTTTCCACTGTGTCACCTTCGCGTCGGGCAGGTCCACCAGGATTAACTTCCGCGGAAGGTAGGACACTCCGGGATCTAGCCGTTCCCTGGATGAACCGGGTACCGACGGAGAAGGGCTCCTGGCAACGGGTGCCCTTGCGGCTAAGGGACGGTCCTGTCCCCTTTTCCTCGTCCGCGGCGTGGTGAAGGACGACGTCTGACGGCGGCGAGAACTTCGCCCGGATGGGCAGCAGCGAAGGAAACAGAGGCCCTGGCGAGTGCTTCGGATCGAAAGGCCGGGACTCCCGCTTCCTTTCGATCTCGAAGGGCTGAGCTCGCTCTGTCGGTGGTTATTGTTACCTCAAAATACTCTCGAAATAGTGGCCTGGAGCAGAGAGGACCCGAGAGCGGACATGCCGGCCTTTTGGCTGTAACGCT
>NW_012026812.1:300107-301938 GCF_000956235.1 Wasmannia auropunctata
TTTCGAGAATTTTACAGAATTAATGATGTCAATATTTATTGTTGCTTACAGCCAATACGATGACAAAGATGCTGCTGGTAATGACGTCATTTGTGCCACAAAACAATTCTACTTATTCAGAAAATTAAAACTTTTACTTTTACAGACGATAGCAATGTGGTGGTACGCTTACGCTACGGCACGCGCGCCTGGCCCGCGCGCCGGGCCCGCGCGCCCGCCACGTGACGAAAGTAGTGCGCGACGTCACCGCTAGGTGCCGCAGGCGCCACTACCTTTCTCGTAATTAAGATTCACCCACGCCCGCTATATCTAGGGCTCCGTGGGTGGTCTCCAGCAAGTTTCCCTGCTCTCGAAATAGTGTGAGCTTCTCCAGGCAGAGAGGACCCGAGATGCCGGCCTTTTGGCTGTAACGCTAAAATGCCCTCGCGCACTATCGCCCTCTGAAGAAGTGGATCCAAATTACATAGCAAAATGGACTTTTCTGCTCGGGTAATACAATTTGTGGTGCGTGTCCGTGCTAGATCCACTTCTCGAGGATGTTGGTAAATCATTATTTGATTCGCGTCTGTGCTAGATCCACTTTTCGAGACTGTTAATAAATTGTTATTTGGTTATTAATAAATCATTTTTTCTTGTTTCCGTGTTACATCCGCAAATTATGAATCAGAAATATTTTAAGTATTCATTTATATAATTATATACTATATGTCTATATTAACGTGCGCGTGATTTTTTCGCTATAGCGGCTTTATTAAAAATTATTATATTATTATATACAATATCTACTTACATATTGTATATATTTATGGGAAAAATAGTTTTATTATAAATACGATAAAATGTAAAATATGTATGTATATATTACATTAAAACGATGTATTTTATTTCAGATTTTAATAAACTGCATGTATATATGTATATTAAACTGACTGGAATCTGTCATGATTCTCTAACTGTTACAAAGCATGTGTGTACACTGTATAATAAAATTATCCATTAGACGTTTGCTCGATCCCATGACACACAAAATTTTTTTCGACGAGCAATAAATTAATTTATTTTTTTTATCGATTTGATTGTTTTGGAGAATATTCTTAATTTACACTTTTTTATTTAAAATAAATTTATTTACAACTAAATTTGGTATACCAACTAAGTTGGTATAAATAACATATACATTTCGCTCTTTTATTCTTCTTGACTTATTTTATTATGTGTATAAAAATTATACAACGGTTAATTGAAAAAATATCGCGGTGATGGAAAAAAAATATGATTTATATAAAGACATTTGACATTTAAATATATCAGTTATATTACATATAGCGCGTTTGAAATGCGAAAGTAATTATAAAATGATATATAACTGTCGATCAAGGAGATTTAGAATCTTGTCATAGTAAGTGCAATTAACACAGGCTAACTGGACTAAGATTCAATATTTTTACATCTGAAACCGAATATGGAATTCGAGTTCTCGTATAAGTATCAATTTCTTTTTAACTGTTTTATGAATTAAATAATTATTTTATTTTTATATTTGTTTTAAAACGTTTTATATTCTTAAATAATAAAGTACAAGATAATTTTGAATTTTTATTTATTATATTATTTATTATAAAATTAAAAATACATAGTTACATAAAAATTTGAACATCGCGTACAAGACAGCTGTAGATAAAAAATAATGTAGAAACATTCAGAATAATCGAAAAAAAATCGCATAGTAAAATTTTGAAAAGAGAATGAGATCAAGAATCAAAAAGAGATGAATGCGTAAAGAAGCAAAGGCTATTTAGTTGCGGTAGCGGTAGGCGGATCAGACACGTCG
>NW_012026812.1:301988-303106 GCF_000956235.1 Wasmannia auropunctata
AAGGGCACGCCGCAAGGCTCAACCCTAAGTCCGCTCCTTTTTAATATTTATCTTAGACGCATTGTCGAATGCATTACTCAGGGAGTGCACATCTTGCAGTATGCGGACGATATAGTGCTTTTTGCCACAGGAAGCAACGCGGATCTGGTGTTAAAAAGATTACAGGAGTCGCTTAATAATGTCTGGAATTTTCTGAAAACCAGGGGTTTAGACCTATCGCCTGTTAAATCCAAGTGGATGCTCTTCACTAAGGCCAGAAAAGATCCGGTCCCCCCTAACGCAGCGCTAAACATTGACAGACAGGTGATTCCCAGAGTCCTTACAGTCCGATTCCTGGGCATTGTTTTAGATCCTACTTTACGGGGAGAGGCTCACCTCAAGCAATTGATTCGTAAGGGTAAGGCGGTTTCAGACATAATGGCGTCCTTGGCCGGCACCTCATGGGGGGCTCATCCCGATGCGCTGCTAAGTATCTATCGATCAGTGCTAAGAGGAGCTATAGAATATGGCTGCTTGATTTATCGAGCCAAGGGAAACAAATCCTCTCTTCTCAAGCTGGAAAGACAGCAATATCGCGCAATCAGGATAGCTTTGGGATACAGAGCGTCCACGCCCATCAATGTGATGCTCGCAGAGGCCAAGGAGTGCCCCTTGCAAATCAGGTTTGCTTACCTCACTGACAGATTCCTGTATAAGCTATATTCGCAGAAGTTCAGTGTAGTAATCCAAAGCTTACAGAAACTAGATTCTTCTGCATACACGAATGTCCTCAAAGAAAGAGCCAGAAAAACATACCGGTGTATGATAGATACTGCGCCACAAAACACGCCCTTAAAGAAGTCCATCGCTCTACGTTCCTGCCGGCGTTTGACAGCTGCTACAGGCTATCTATATATAAGAAGGACTTCGATGCTTCCTTAACAGACCTAGACAAGGAATCTTCCATACGCGTCGTCCAAGCCAGATTCAGGGAACTCGATTCTGAAATAGCATCGGAGCGTACAGCATTCTACACGGATGGGTCCAAAACAAACAACCTGTCTCCAGTAGGAGCAAGTGTATATTCACCGGACATCAATTTTACCATGAATTATCGGCTTCCGGCATCGACCTCCGTT
>NW_012026812.1:303156-304313 GCF_000956235.1 Wasmannia auropunctata
TGTCTTCTCGGACTCCCGTCCCCATCCAACCAGACTCTCTTCAAATTTGTACCCTGCGTGTGTGTATGTACGTGTGACAAATCTATATAATAAATAAAAGTTAAAAGGGATAGCCAATATTTTCATTTACATAATTTTAATTATTTTTGCCTGGGTATATTTTATAGTAAAGGTAATTGATGTATGTACATATACAACATATATTTAAAATAATTAACAGTGAATTTCCACATCACCCAGGAGGTTTCACTAATGGCGCGTTAGGTTTTTATAAGTAGACCTTCGCCTGGAGCCCTATTTTACTATTCTGTTAATGTCTTAATAATTTGTTTAAATTATTGTTATGTGTAATAAAATAAAAATAACGAGGGTTACTTAAGAGGTAATTGATTTATATAAAATATTGAGACTTAATATACAAATAATATTTTTATTTTTTATTTAAAATCAAATTTTAATAAAATTGGGATTTATAAAAATTAAGATTTATAAACCCTCTGCCTCTTCCTCTTCCTCCTCTACTTCCTCTCCCGCCTCTTCCGCCTCTTCCGCCGGGGCCTCCTCGTCCTCCTTGTTCTTCTCTTTCTCCTCTCCCACCTCTCCCACCTCTCCCTCTTCGCCATTGCTCTCTCGTGCTTTCCATTAATGTTTCCAACATTAATTGTTTTAAATCTTGTTTCTAATAAAACTTTAAAAAAACTTGTAAAAATTTTAAATACTTACGTTTATCGAAATAAATATTGATATATGGAAATAAGAGAATAGTACTGTATTAAGTGTGTACATGTGTTTGCAATGTTTGCGCTATAAATTTGCTATTGCAATTGAAATTTAAAATAATATATTTATTTCGGCCAAGAAAGGTGCACATTGCAAATGTGTGCAACAATTATTTACAAATCTTTCTTGCAATCGATAATCAGACATGATATAAGCTACTTGTATAAAAATTTTTGAAAATGATGGAAAAAAAATAACAAAAACCGCAAAAGCGAATTCGCGTCACAATAACCCATTACCCAGATAACGAGGATTCGACCGAACACCGATGCAAACTTGTGTAAGTTATATAAAATAAATGTTCATTGAGTTAATCGAATGTTTGAACTTTTTCCACTACTTTGCCACCACACATTTAGTAAAAATATGAAATAAAA
>NW_012026812.1:304333-304992 GCF_000956235.1 Wasmannia auropunctata
TTCTGCTCTTCCTTTTAATGTAATAGCTCCTGCACACAGGACGTACGCGACAACGCTTGTCACGCGGCAGAAAGCAGAAGTTAGTCCTATATGTAGGAGCCATTATATTTTTAATACACTTCTCAACAAAATTAAAGCATCACTTACTCTACCCTCCAAAAATAGGTAAAATTCAAAAGAGTGTAACTTCACCAAAAATGATTGTATCGAGATGTTCAAAAAAGCATTTTACAACTTGAAATCTCTACTTTTCAAATCGACTTTAGAAAACGATCCTACTAATCTTTTTGGAATTACACGAATAGAAAAGGAGATCCGACGAATCTCAAAATTTTCACGAACTTTGACAAGTTCTCTGACGCAAATTAAAAATCGCATACAAATGCAATTTACTACTTTCGAAAGAGTAAATCTTTACCTTTAATTTGCTTTTTTGTTGAGCGTTGTAAGATTTTTTTCATCGAGTTATTCAACATTGAAGCAAAAAGGACCATTTCTTTCATCGAGTTATTCAACATTAAAGCAAAAATGGTCTTTTTTGCTTCAATTATGTTGAATAACTCGATAAAAAAAAATTGTACAACGCTTCCCAAATGCTTTTTTGAACATCTCGATACGATCATTTGACAAAGTTATCTCTTGAACTTTGCCTATTTTTG
>NW_012026812.1:305509-306084 GCF_000956235.1 Wasmannia auropunctata
TTGTAACATCTGAATTACTTGTATCTCCGATCGGGACGCGAAACTCTGCTCGACCCGGACATGCGAACTCCCGACAGTATTGCCTCGCACCTACGCGTGCGGTCGCAATATATATACAGGATGTCCCAGAAAAGTCGTATGTCCTTTCACTGGCAGATTCTAGAGAGCATTCTAAGATGAAAACTCTTATACGAAAATGTCGAGGCTATAATACTTTTCAAATTATAACCAATTAAAGTTATCCTATTACGGCGTCTGAAATTCGCGCGCTCTGGCATGGTACATTGCGCGTGCGATTGCGGGGTGCCCTTGTCCATTGACTCACATTTAAATATTGACATAATTGATGCGCTTATCGCAAAAATATCTAATTATTGAAATTGAGTTTCTTATTTGAAAACATTAATGATTTTATAAGTTAATAACGCTTTAAGTTTAAAAATCGAATTTTGACAGTTAGGTTACTTTTGCTGTAGGCGTCTCAATTTTTATACAATGACAAAGAGATCGCTTTTAAGTTTTGTCTCGTTTACTTGTGATTATTTTTATTATCAGTATAATATTATAAAATATCA
>NW_012026812.1:306134-306645 GCF_000956235.1 Wasmannia auropunctata
ATTTTTTTAACGTTTATTTAATGTCATTCGGTCATAAGGTGACTGTTTCAGATTTATAAGATACTTTAATTATCCTGCTTCAGAACTGCCTGGTATCTTTTAAATAGAAATGACAAAAGTCTTACGAATAATAACATTTCTTAAATAGCAAATGCAAAATGTGTGCATTTTGCATTTAAATCAAATTGTTATTGTTTAATAATAAAGTGGTCCCGTTTTAGCCCCTGGATCAAAAATATCTTAAGCCGGCTCTGGCTAGAGCAATATTAGCATCTTAAGATCAAAGATTCTCTAATTTAAAAAAACTTAACAAAATTTTAATTATTATTAGGTGTGAATATAAGATATAAACAACAAATATAATGAAATAATATAATAATTAATTCTACAGACTCGGGGGGAAAAGAGGATTCTTATAGATGCATGTAGCATCTAAAAGATTGAATCGTTAATCGATTTAATTTGTTGCAAGGTATTCCGGTCTCATGTAATGAACTGTGTTTTAAAGACC
>NW_012026812.1:306665-308034 GCF_000956235.1 Wasmannia auropunctata
ATTCTATGTTGCATTATATAAATGTCTGGATTGCAAAATCATTAGTACAAAACGTTAATTATAAATAAAAATTTCAATAGCTCGACACGTGACAAAACGTTTAGTATCGTGATTCTCAGCACTCCGTTTATAATCATGGAGGGTGCCTGAGAACGAAATTTTTATTTATAATTAACGTTTTGTGCTAATGATTTTGCAATCCGGACATTTATATAATGCAACATGGAATACAAAATATTACGATTGCTCGTTCTTACACAAACATCTTTTATTCAATTATTGTGAAGCATGCTAACAGTAAACTTGTGCTAAAATATATATTAGGCTTAAATATATATTATTATATATTATTAATATATGGGGATAAAATAAAGCCTAGGTAAGTAAATTCATCTTTACAAATGTGTATTTAATAATACAAATTTCATATACAATAAAATTACAACTCATGTTTTCATAGAGAACAGAGACATAAACATGATGACAACATAGTCGATATCATTAATAACGTCTGTCTTTATTATTATGTCCTCAATAATAGTGGGCAGAGGATAATCGGTAGAGAAATCTCTCTTGTTGTATTCTTGCTCCTGCCCTTCTTCCTCGATAATCTGTAAATTATTAAAGACTGGATTAGTATATCAAACACACATTAACCGTACACGCATACACGTACACATGCACACACGCACGCACACACGCACATACACGAAAATATAAAATGATGCGTAATATATTGTTTATTCATGTACTGATTTGTACTTACTTGGGTTTCTCCTAGCCTCTGCGTTTAGAGCAGCGGCTGGAGCGGCGACTGGAGCAGCGGCATCGGCAACTGGAGCGACACCGGTGGTTGGAACGACTGCGTCGGCGGCTGGAACGGCGGCGTCGGCGGCTGGAGCGGCAGCGTTGGCGACTGAAGCGGCGGCGGCAGCTACAGCTCGACACGTAACAAAATATTTAGTATCGAGATTCTCAGCACTCCGTTCGTAACATTCGTATCACAAAACACATGCAACTATTTACAAGAAATCGCGCGTTGTACCGTGTACGAAGAGCTGGCGTACATACATTCTATGGCTGATGCTGTCGTAATGCGCGCTCCTCTCCCGTAAATAAACTTATAACCAAATCACATCACAATATTATCACCAACTGTCAAATTCACGGAACTGTCAAATTCATTTTCTCACTAACGCCTCTCGCGACAGAAATTACAATCGTACAAGGACGACAATGACAATAACGTTTCTTAAAATAAAATTTTCAGATTCAGACTTTGCGTCGCAATATCTCCGCTCGGAGGGTACGCAAAGAAAAAATAAAAACACTTTTATTAATATAAAACCCAAGCTATTATTAATATAAT
>NW_012026812.1:308084-308679 GCF_000956235.1 Wasmannia auropunctata
TCCTTCCACGCATAGCGCTCTCGCTTACGCGCACGCATAGCGTTCCATCTATAGCGCGTTCTCCCTCCCACGCGTTCTCGCTTACGCGCGCGCGGTCTCACGCATAGCGTGCTCATAGCGCGCTCTCCCTCCCACGCGTTCTCGCTCCCTCGCACGTTACCGCGCCGCTACCATGCTTACGCGCACGCGGTTTCCCTCGCGCTCCCACCTCGTTGCGCTCGCACTCTTGTCGCTTTTGCCCATTGCGATATATTATATATATACATATAGGGTTTTAGAAAAAATGTACAAATATATATACATGTATATTTATATATTATAAAACATATAATGATTACATAAAAAAATATGAGAATTACAGGAAATATTAGTAGATATACTAGGCGGGTTCTGGATCAAATGTAGGTCAAGGTCAAGGGTGGAGGGAATGTAGGTCAAGGAGGAAGGATGGGGAGAATGTAGGTCAAGGAGGAAGAGTAGGGGGAATGTAGGTCAAGGGGATTAATTAATTAATTAATTAAACAATAATCGATTGAATCATCAATTAATTGATAACAATTAATTTATAACAATTAATTTTTATCAATTATATTTT
>NW_012026812.1:308729-309426 GCF_000956235.1 Wasmannia auropunctata
GTTCAGACGTGTGCTCTTCCGATCTATTTCTTGTAATATGCTACTTTTCATTCAATTTTTTTATATATATTATGTCAAAAATCACGTTTTTTTTACAAATAATGTTATAATTTCAAAAGAATTAATAAATGATAGTTAGTATACAAAAAATACTTACTTTTAATGAGGATAGCGTCTACGAATGAAAAAAACTAGGCACCGATCTGGCACACACTATTTTACATACAAGTGCGAACTTCCGTAGTTCATATCTTGTCAATCTGCAAGAGACTGAGGCTGTGCATGTTCAAACCTGACACCTGAGGTTCCGGGCATATTTAACGTAGTGGGAATAAGCCGCGACAGATGTCTCTGTGCAAATGCCAGCAATTCGAAAATTTTCGCGGTGTGAATTCGCACTCATGTACGGTTTGAAGGTTAAATATGTTTTAAGATATTAATACAGCTCTGTGATTATTGGCTCATGATATTTTAAAATTGTAGTTAAAACGATCTTAAATATAAGAACCGACTATACATATAATGAATACCAATCAGTTCTAATTAGTTCTGTTTTCCTGTATTCTGCTCTTCCTTTTAATGTAATAGCTCCTGCACACAGGACGTACGCGACAACGCTTGTCACGCGGCAGAAAAGCAGAAGTTAGTCCTATATGTAGGAGCCATTATATTTTTAATACACTTCTCAACAAAATTA
>NW_012026812.1:309446-310159 GCF_000956235.1 Wasmannia auropunctata
TAATAGTAATTTGAATCTTTCTAATAAAACTTTCTAAAAATAATTTCAATAAAAATTAGGTATTTTAAGTACAAATCTTGCCAATTTATAAAGTGAATTGTTAATAAATACTGTTTAATATAATTAAAATTATATTAAAAAGTAATACGTTCATATTATCGTGGAAGTTAAGACAGAGAAAACAGATGGAATTAGATTATACATACAAATGTTTTATTTATTATTATAATGCAAAAAAGAGGAACATATTACAATGTTTAAAAATATATTATATAAAAGACTAGCATTCAATACATAACGCTGAGCAATGGTTATCGCACATTCTGCGCATGCAATTCGGACATCTCATTCGTGTTCGTCCACTCACGTCAGAATCACAGAAATTGCATCTCGCTCTCGTGTCTTCTTTTATTACTGACAACGTAGGTTGAACCGAAAAATCAATAAACAAAAAAAATCAAAATCCTCATCCCCAGCGTTATCATCACCTTCAAAACTTTCCCCAGCTGATTCCTCGTCATTTTTTTCGTCGTCGGAAATAATAAATTCTTCGTTGTCCGAATCAAAGTGTTCGGAATCACCATCGGAATTGCTTTCTTCAAGCGATTCTACAATATGTTTTGCGCTACGCAAATTATATGTTTCTTGTCCCGATCTTTCAGCCATTCTATAAAAATATATGACAAGAGATCGGAAGAGCACACGTCTGAACT
>NW_012026812.1:311939-313011 GCF_000956235.1 Wasmannia auropunctata
TATTCCCATTGGTGGAACGCCTAGTAATATTACGGAAACAGCCGATTAATAAATAAGCACGATCTTAAGCATATCTTCGCAAAGACGATCTTATATCAATTGAGATCTACTTAGGCAAAAACTTCTTCGCGAAGATCTTCTTATTTCGCCACTATGAAATGTATTGTACTTGAGATGATCTTAATTGAATAAGATGGTCTTCGCCAAGAAAGCCTTAAGTGCTGACTTGAGATTTGACTATGAATACGGGCCTTAGTATGCTAAGTGCTAAGAGTGAAGAACGAGGGATCCTGAGTTCGAATCTCGGTCGAATTCGTTAATTTTTCCGCCGGCCCCTACATTATTATTTCTATTCACAAACAACAAGGATATATGTATATTCAATGATGACAAATATAAGGACACGTTATGTTCTCGAAATGCGCGCGTAACCTCACATAAGAAAGCATCTTGACGGTCGCTCGCTTTGGGCGTTATGAATGCGCCTTGTCGGACAATCTGAATAAGAATAAGAATATGACGAAAACTGGAATCGCCAAAGTGGCATTTTCGTAGACTCGATTTCGAGATCTCGACATTGACTGCACCGATTTCATTCAGACTAGTCCCAATCGAAAGCTCGTATCAACATTATAAAAGTGTCATTAGATTTTTCATTAGAACTTTCGCGTTTCTGAAATATTGAAATCGGAAATCTGACGAGGCGAAACTTCGATATAAAGCTAGCGGTAGCGCCTCGACAGTGCTAGTGCCGTATACTCACAGGTCATCACCCGACTTTTATATACTTGGCGTCACGCCGCTACCACAGTATAACCAGTAGGTCCACTCAGCGAAAAACTGAGTCTTCGCGCAGGTATATCGCCGCGCAACTTTTGTTTTGGGTTGGATCCAATGAAATGCAAGACGATAAGAACGTACATACATATGTGCAGACAATTTATAAGCAATTACATCAGAAATTTTCTTTAGTGATCACTCTTACGAATAATTGTTACTAATAAAACGTTTTATTCGATTCTCACATTAAATTTATTGATTTACTGTATCGAATCCATATTATTACTTATCT
>NW_012026812.1:314542-316294 GCF_000956235.1 Wasmannia auropunctata
TTAGCATCTTAAGATCAAAGATTCTCTAATTTAAAAAAACTTAACAAAATTTTAATTATTATTAGGTGTGAATATAAGATATAAATAACAAATATAATGAAATAATATAATAATAAATTAATTAATTATTGCGAAAAAATCACCATCAGAGAACTGAGATGATTTTTTTCACAATAATTAATTCTACAGACTCGGGGGGAAAAGGGGATTCTTATAAATGCATGTAGCATCTAAAAGATTGAATCGTTAATCGATTTAATTTGTTGCAAGGTATTCCGGTCTCATGTAATGAACTGTGTTTTAAAGACCGACAATTTATGCAGCGCGTAGTTTACGTGTGATTGGATATTGTAAAAAA
The DNA here is from genome assembly GCF_000956235.1 of Wasmannia auropunctata. Classification (NCBI taxonomy): domain Eukaryota; kingdom Metazoa; phylum Arthropoda; class Insecta; order Hymenoptera; family Formicidae; genus Wasmannia; species Wasmannia auropunctata. Next base: position 314,901 of record NW_012026812.1, read on the forward strand.
AGGAATTATTACACACTATCATCCTGGTGGCTCACATACGGCTTTACTTTAAATATATTTGATATATATATATATATATATTTTTACCTTTCTATTTAAAAAATTTTTCTTCCTCTGTGTGATTTTCCTTCCCTTTCTTTTTATGATTTCCTTAAAGTCTCTCTTTTTCTCGCCTACTGTCTAAACTTTCTCTTTTTCTTTCGCTTTCCGATCTTTTTAACTGTAAGATAAGATTAAAAATAAGTTTAATTACTTAATATACATATATTAAATTATGGTACATTTTGTAATTGTATTATAACTTACATCACTAATTAATTTTTGATTGATGATTTATTATAATATAACATATTATTACAACGCAACGACAACTATATAGTGTGAATTAATGTGCGAATAATCGAGGAAATATGATCGATTTGCATAAAATTCAAGTATTATAAATTTTAATTAGATAACATCGGATTATTAATATATCGATTTTATAAAAAAAAGTCAGCCATGGATGACGTAAGTAAAATAAGTAAAAAATAACAAACAATATAATATATATATATATATATACATATATATATATACATATTATATAACTAATATTAATTTTTATCAAATTTATTATAGCTGTCAATGGACGACGACTTTTTTTAAAAAACGAGTTCGGCGACTCCAGCCGCCCGCGTCGCCGCCGCTCCAGCCATCGTCAACGCTGTAGCTGCTGCCGCCACTCCAGTTGCCGACGCCGCCGCTCCAACCGCCGACGCCGTCATTCCAGCCGCCGCTCCAGCCGCTGCTTTAAACGCAGAGGCTAGGAGAAACCCAAGTAAGTACAAATCAGTACATGAATAAACAATATATTACGCATCATTTTATATTTTCGTGTTTGTACGTGTGTGCGTGTGTACGTGTGCGCATGTATGTGTGTGCGTGTGCGGTTAATGTGCGTTTGATATACTAATCTAATCTTTAATAATTTACAGATTATCGAGGAAGAAGGGCAGGAGCAAGAGTATAACAAGAGAGGTTTATGAGATTTCTCTACCGACTATTATTGGGGACATAATAATAAAGACAGACGTTATTAATAATATGGACTAATGTTGTCATTATGTTTATGTCTCTATTCTCTATGAAAACATGAGTTGTAATTTTATTGTATATGAAATTTGTCTCATTAAATACACATTTGTAAAGATGAATTTACTTACCTAGGTTTTATTTCCCCATATATTAATATAATTCCAGCACAAGTTTACTGTTAGCATGCTTCACAATAATTGAATAAAAGATGTTTACGTAAGAACGAGCAATCGTAATATTTGTATTCTATGTTGCATTATATAAATGTCTGGATTGCAAAATCATTAGCACAAAACGTTAATTATAAATAAAAATTT
>NW_012026812.1:316344-316827 GCF_000956235.1 Wasmannia auropunctata
TGGGCACGCCAAGTTTTTGCTTCACTGTGATCCCATTTTAGTCACTTTAAGCCTGTTTTATGAAACTTAAAAACATTTGGAAAAACAATGGCATTAAACTGTTGCTGCATGTACTTTTGGTGATCGTATTTGGCAGGTCAGTCATTTAGTAAAAAATATGTATTTAACTGTGTAAAATAACACAAATAAAATGTGTAAAAAAAAAATAATACGCATACAAATGCGTAAAATGTGACTACAAGATTTTACACACTTAAGTGTGTAAAAATTAGACACTTGGATTTGTAATGTTAAGAAATTGCAATTTTTGACTGTTGATAGACCGTTTAGTCGCAATATTTACATACAATAGTTACATGCAACGTTTACGTAAGTGTTAAAAAAATAAAAAATGCAGGAAATACAAGACTTTCGCTGTAATGTATAGTGACAGATAGACGCGGGCACACACCACTACAAATACATATTATTTCATAGTGGAGG
>NW_012026812.1:316877-323102 GCF_000956235.1 Wasmannia auropunctata
TTCTGACATGCCAAATCTGTCGAGAATGTCGAGTACATAACCTTGTTGAGTTATCGTGATGGAGTCTTCATTCCTCGCGAATTCTAACCCCAAACAGCGTTTAATGCTTCCTAGATCCTTAATGTCGAATTTTGTACTAAGATCGAGTCTTCACTTTTTCGATCATCTTATCTTTCTTCGAAATGACAAGGATGTCGTCGACATATACTATTATGAAACATTTACTCTCGGCTTCTCCGATACAATAGACGCACGGATCAGCCTCTGACGGAACAGCTCCAATACTTTTGAGTGTGGCATCCAAACACTCGTGCCAGACGCGTCCCGCCTGTCGCAATCCATACAGGGCCTTCTTCAGCAGACATCATCCTCTCTTAGCCTTTTCAACATTTTCTTCGCTGTTTCCTGGATGTATCTGTCCCCTTGTCCGGCTCGAACGATGTGCTTCAGTATGTTTTCGAGATACTCCGGAGGTTCCACAAAAATTGTCTCCTTGACATTACTATTTAGGTAGACCGTAGTAACGTCGAGTTGTTTGATCTTCATGTCGTGCTGAACGGCTATAGCTACCGCGGTGCATATGGAGCTGAACATAGCCACAGGTGCAAAAGTATCGTGGAAGTCCACTCCGGGTCTTTGGGAGAATCCAGAACGAGCTACTAATCGAGCCTTTCTCTTTTCAATGGCTCCGTTGGAATCGTATTTGTTTCGCAGAACAAATCTGCTTCCGATCACTTTCTGATCCTCGGGGCGCTCGATGAGACTCCACGTATCGTTTTTTATTAAAGATCTCACTTTCGACGCCATAGCTTTCTTCCAGGCCAATGAGTCCGCTCCCGAGATCGCCTCCGCCAAAGGAATTTCCGCGAGACAAGCTATTTCGGCTTCCTGGGTAGTGCCTCCGCTATTGTCTTTTCGAGGTCGCCCTGGCCGCTAATCTTCCGTGGGCGCCCGGGTCTACGACTCGGCTGTCCGATCTCATTCTCCACTGTCTCTGGTTCTTCGACAGTGTCTTCGAAACTCTCCTCCCCGTCGGGTTGTCCTGGTGTCAGCTGAACGTCGATATTCGGTGCCTCTGAATCTTCCCCTTTGTTAGAACAATCATGTATGTCGGGCTCTGGGTAAAAGTCCTCAGATGACATTTTCGATCTCTCAACGCGTCCTTCTAAAAATCGTATATCCCTGGTAACTTCGACCTTTCGAGATTCGGGTAGCCATACCCGGAAGCCCTTTGATTCATCGGAATATCTAATGAATATTCCCCTTCTCGATCGAGCTTCAAACTTCTCCTTCGTCGAAGACCTATCCATGCAGAATACGCTGCATCCGAATTCCTTAAAGTATCCTACCGATGGTACTCTTCCGTGCCACGTCTCGTAAGGGGGGTCCTTCCGTTTAGTTTCTTTGTCGGGCAACGATTTCTGACATGATTTGCTGTAAAGGTTGCTTTGGCCCAAAATGAAGCAGGTAAACCGGACTGAAGTAACAAACATCGGGCTGACTCTACTAAGGTTTGGTTCTTCCTTTCTGCTACTCCGTTTTGCTCCGGTGTATAAGGTGTTGTAATCCGACGTTAAATACCCTGCGATCTTAAATATTCGTCGAACTCTTTGTTAATGTATTCTCGTCCGTTGTCGGACTGAATGCTTTTTACCTTTACATCATGCTGTCTCTCTACAAGCGTCTTGAAGGCTATAAATTCCTCGAGTGCTTAACTTTTGTGTTTGATAAACCTTACCTCCGTCCATCTTGTGTGATCATCCGTAAAGGTAATAAAATACATCGAGCTTCCGTTCGATGGTACGCGCATCGGACCACAAATAACTTTATGGATAATTCCTAACTTTGTAGTTTCTCGATTCGATTCCTTCGGGAATGATGGTCGCGTCATCTTCCCCTGAAGACAAACTTCGCAGGTCAAGTCTCCGCTCTTGCCATGAACATCGATTCCTTGAATAATTCCGTCCTTTGATGCGCTCTGTAAGTCCCGAAAGTTTAGATGACACATTCGTCGGTGCCAGGTAAGCCAAGGGTTCGTGGAAGATTTCGCACTTTTGCCTTTTTCACTATTATGTTTCGCGTTCTGGCAATTGTTTTGCAATGCTCCTCTCACGTAATAGAGATTATTGACGCGAGTTGCTATCAACTTCTCGGATCCTTGTTCGTCAATGATCGTGGCCTTCCCTTTGCTGAATACCACCCTGTAACCTCTATCTGTGATTTTCGAAACTGAAAGCAAGTTTGTATGCAGTTCGGGAACATATAGCGTGTCGCGTAGAGTCACGCTGCTTTGCCTAGTTTGTGGTCGTCACAATTTCGGCGATGCCCTTTGCCTTTATTTCGGCGGACGCATCGCTTGCCAGTTTTAATTTTCCGGACCTCTGTCGACTTCTGTAAACGTGTTAATGTCGTTGCAAATGTGTGACGTACATCCGCTGTCTAGACACCAAACACTCTCGTCGTCATCGGTTGACATCCGGCACACATCGCCTCCGTCGACAGTCGACAACAAAGATACACTTTCAGATGGCTTGTCTTTGTCCTTGGTCTTCTTTGATGGGCATTCCAAAGATTTGTGTCCTTCCTTGTGACATTTGTAGCACTTGAATTCAAATTTCTTAGTTATGTTTAGATCACCCTTCTTAAATCGATCCTTCGGTTTTGACTTCCTTTTGTCTACGAACATGGCTGTACCGTGCTTGTCGTGGCCGCTTTTCTCGCATCATGCTCTTCGATGATCTTAATGCGCAGGTTCTCGGGCGTCGGTAATTGATCGCGACTTTCGATGGCGCATCGGAAGTTTTCGTAGCTCGATGGTAAACTGTAGAGCATCATAATCGCGAGTTGATCCGGATTTATGTTTACGTCTATTTCGGACAATTTGTCGACAGCATCGAAAAATTCGTGTAGATGTTTGCGTACGTCACTTCCTTCGTCTATCCTTTTTAAAGTAAGACTATTCAGTAGCGTGGCCTTCCGCGCAGGTCCTTTCGACTGGAATATATTTTCTAATTTAATCCATAACTCACGAGAAGTTTCGCAATTCTTTACTTGCTTCAACTGGCTGGCCAATGGACAAGATTAGGTCGAACTTTGCCTTTTCGTCCTTTGTCTTCCAATCTCGAGCTGCCGCCGCCGACGTTGCATCGCCCGCCACGGGTTCGGGTTTCGCGATCTCCCCGCTTACGTAGCCCCAGGCGTCGTTCTTCACGAGCAAGGCGTGCATTTGCAACTTCCACGTGTCGTAATTATCGCGACCGAGCGTTTCGATACGAACGACACTGTTTACATTCATGTTGCACAATGAATTATCGATGTACGACTTCAGTTAGACAAAAAACCTCGTACATATTAATGGCCGACCGCTCGCTCTTAACCGACTTCCCGCGCGTGTTAATGGCCAACTCGAGAGCATTATGTATCCGTGCGTCACTTTACTCGTTCGATTCGTGAACCCTTTCGTGCGCACTAGAGTTCTCGTACCGGAAAAGATATCTCGTGTGTACACGAACGTCCGATTGAACACACTTGATCGACTTCCCGCGCGTGTATTCAGCCGTAAACGTTAACGAAATTCGTGCGTATTTTCTTGCACTTCGGATATCGCGTCCCGTATATTCGCGATCGAGTCACCCGCGCAATTACAGGCGCTCTGGGCCTATAACCTGTTGGAAAACGGAAATGGGAGGGCAACTGAACGAACGCTATATTAATATACACGTTAGACTTTATTCAATAACACTATCACAGTGCGTGCGGATCGTATGAGCGGTTCAAGAGAAGTAAAGATGTCGCCATAAGAGACGCCTCTTCGATAATAATGAAGCATACATAGAAGGACTACTCGTGTTTCACAGCGCCACCTTTATACGCGGATCGTATCATCGACCAGTGTCGATCGCCAAAAAATATTAAAAAATAAACAGAGCAAATAATCTAAACCAAAATAAAGACTATTATAAAAAATTAAAAAAAAACAATTTACGGTGTTTTCAAAGGGATCATTCCTTTCAAAGTAATATCCAGATCTAACGGTCACCCATCCGAGCAACGACCGTCACCAACGATGCTTAACTTCTGTGATCGGGAACAGCAGACACTTCCTGTGATCCATACCTATTCGATATTAATTGATACATATCCGTGATGCATATGTGTGATTAGATCAATATATTAATGTGTGCGTGCGTGCGTGCGTGCGTGCGTGCGTGCGTGCGTGCGGTGCGTGCGTGCGTGCGTGCGTGCGTGCGTGCGTGCGTGCGTGCGTGCGTGCGTGCGTGCGTGCGTGCGTGCGTGCGTGGATGGGTGGGTAGGTGTCAGTATTTGCGAGAATGTGTTTACGTGTTGATCTATTATGCGATTCCTAAATGTTTATTATGTATATTTTTATATAAACAATATTTTATATATGAACAAGGAACGACTGGTCGAATCGATGTTGATCAACATTGATTCAACTAATCAATTATGCGATTTTTTAAATGTTCAATGTAAATTCGATTAAATATATAATTCGAAGAAAAAGCGGTTGGTCGAGTCGATGTCGATCAACGTCAATTCGACCAATCGCTTTTTGTTCATATATAAAATGTTGTAAATATTGTTTACATAAAAAATATTAATCAAATTTACATTGAATATATTTAAGAAATCGCATAATTGATTAGTCGAATCGACGTCGATTCGATTAATTATTTCTAATGGTATATAATATATATTTTCTTTAAATCTAAAGCCAAATTGATCAAATTTTGTAAATGCGCACACAAAAACATATATATTTTTTCTGGTCGATATTGTAAAAATATCGACTTTCTTATTGACTCAACCAGTTGTCAACCATATCGACGTTGAATCAACCTTGAATCAACGTTACATTTCTGATTGGGATACCATAAGCGATCGTTCGCACGACGCGAACGGTAACTCCGTGCCGACCGACTGCCGACGGTGGAAGCTGCCGACGCTCGCCGAAGGCAGCCGAGGCAGGTATGCCTGGCACCATCCCCCCGCCTGGCGTATGCTAAAAAACGCCCGTTAGAGAAATATTAATATTTTACGCGTGATAGCGCTCGCGGCTAAACGGTTTGTTTTAAACAATTGATTTTTACAAAGCGTCACGGGATAGCGCTTCCCGCCGATGAGCGGGTATAAAAAGCCCGGCTCGTCGTATAGAAATCAGATCTTCCCGTACGGCCTAGTTTACCGCTCCGTTCCAGAAGCTTGCCATATTCCGATCCCGCTCTCATGCTTTAAAGGCATCAGGAGATAGAACGCTTTCTGGCCTCCGTCGGCCGCTGCTGGTTACGCTCAAACATTTACATTCCCACTCGCAACAAAATATCTGACCGGGGACAAGCCACTGCTTTTTCCCGCCGACCGCTATCGGTACAGACATTACGTCACGAATTCAATTCGATCCCGCCATTGGTATAGCAATATACGGTTGCACAGTGGGACGCTTTCCACTTCCTCCGGCCATTGCCAGCCGTGTACCACACCGCGCTAAAATAGCTACTCGCGCCCCGTCGCCACGAGTATTCCCAAGGTTAAGATGCTTCTTAACCCTATCGGCCACTACCGAAGGGAATCGAGTCTGCTACGTTGGATAAATACGAGAATATTTATCCGCGCACCCGCGTCTCCGATAGTGTTTCGAAACCTGACGTCGATCAACAAGTACCGCGCCTGACACGCCGCGCATCGGCAAAACGGCCAAATACGATATATCCACTCACACGCATATACAGAGTGTCCTATTTTAATCGATCACCTCAAATATCTCTATCTGAACAGTGCATTTTAAGGAAAAATGTTTCAGACAAAAGTTTTGGGACTTCGAGGGGGACATAAGATGATAACATTGGTTTGATCCTGAGTGGCGTCGTCAAAGTCAGGACAAAATTTTACTTCGAATTTATTAAATGAAACTCCCTATTTTTAATTACATATTCTTGTAGTACACCTCGAGAGCTTTCCAAAACGCTATAATAGTTATTTTTCAATAAATACTTTTCAAGTTATGAAGCTTGAAAGTTACAGTACCATCGACATTAGCGTTATCCAAGGTGTCCGATAGACGGACACCTCGAGAATACCTCGAGAGCTTTCTAAAACACTATTTTATTAAATATCTTTCGAGTTAAAAGGCTTTCAAGTTACAATATTGTTAGCATTAGCATTAGTACCCAAGGTGTTCGACCGACGGCTAAAACTTTTTGAATG
>NW_012026812.1:323152-324100 GCF_000956235.1 Wasmannia auropunctata
AAATAATATAAGCTAATTTTTTCAATTGTTTCAAAAAGAATACTGTTGAAAAACGGAAATGGGAGGGCGACTGAGCGAACGCTATATTAATATACACGTTAGACTTTATTCAATAACACTATCACAGTGCGTGCGGATCGTATGAGCGGTACAAGAGAAGTAAAGATGTCGCCATAAGAGGCGCCCCCTCGATAATAATGAAGCATACATAGGACTACTCGGTTTTCACAGCGCCACCTTTATACGCGGGTCATCATCGACCAGTGTCGATCGCCAACACTTCCCCTCGAACCGCGATAAAGCGATCAGATCCCCGTCACTGCGTGGATCTCAGCCCAAGAAAGCGGGTGCAATTTTCGTGCTTCGCTCTTGACAGTCCCTTAGTAAGGACGTCCGCCGCCATTTCATCCGTTCAGACATACTCGATAGATATCGTCCTCTCTCTGACAGCATCGCGCACGAAGTAGTGCCGGATGTCGATATGCTTGGTACACGGTGCACAGGATTTGCGGCCAACATCTGCGCACCCAGATTATCGTTCTTTAAGACGATACTCCCCAGATCGACTCCGAAACCCTTTAGCAGTCTCTTTAAGTACAAGGCCTCCTTGGTTGCCTCAGATAGGGCCATATACTCGACCTCGGTTGACAAGGCCACTGTCTGCTTTCTTCGAGACCCAACTCACTGCTCCGCCACCTATAACAAAAGCGTAACCGGTGTAAGATCTACGGTCGACGCTGCAACCACCCCAGTCGGCATCGGTGTACATCACAGAAGAATCGTTTCAGCGTCTGAATACGAGTCCAGTGTCGGCTGTTCCTTTCAGGTAGCGTAGTACTCGCTCCGCAGCCCTCCAGTGGACCTCTCCATAGCAGTCGTTAAATTGACTCAAATAACTACATGGGCGATGTCAGGCCTCGTCCCCACGGATAGATACATCATAGCCCC
>NW_012026812.1:327532-332986 GCF_000956235.1 Wasmannia auropunctata
TTTTGTGGTAATTCGTACGCATAACCAAAATACGGAATGATAAAAACAGCAAAAATTGCGTCTAGTAGTAAGTGTTGGATTATGCAAGAGATGGCGTTTCAAAAAGTTAGATAAGGACAATGTACGTGTTTGACTGAGACAGAAGATATTGTAAGAAGTTCATTTAGAGGTACCATTGAAATTGAACAGACTGTTTTATCGACCTCATGCAAATTTTTCGGACCTTCCGGCATCGCCTTAACTCTAATAAAAAAATTTTACAATAGTTGCAAAGTTTTTTTGGCTGAACGTAGCCGAAGCTGCCGAAGGCTCAAGCTTGATTGCTATCCAATTTTACTGATTCAGCTTTTCTTTCTCTTGCATTTTTCAATTCTTATTCTTTGTCTATTTATGTATATTTATTTACTTTTATTCGTTATTTTTTTATAATCCAATAAAACTTTAAATATAAAAACTAATTTAATATTCTATTATAAATGGTATGATTCTATATAAATTATGGAATCAGAATAGCTTTTATAGAAACAATAATATAACAAAATTGCGTTCTGTTATCATCCATTTTTTTTAGGTTTTTCCGGAAGGACTACCAGCCAATACAGCTGACGCAAGTGACAGTGAAGATTCTGTCAGCTCATTCAAAAGATCTACCGATACTTTTATCGGTAAAGTGGCTCTTGGAAAAGGTGTGAGAGGTTCGACGGAAAGACTGCATTGGTTTTCAGTGCTTCAAAATCCTAGGAAACTTGTTACCGTCTGGCATACTCTGAAATAATAAAAACCATCGTTATGTTAAATTATATGTGTATACATTATAAGAAAAATAATTGTTATTTTTGCAGTAATTTTTATAAACTATTGCAATTGCAAAAAGACGTGCAATTTTATTTATTTAATAATTTACGCGCGTTCTATTTATTTTATAATTTAATAAAATTAATATAAGCGTATAACGACCAAAGATTATTTCGTGAATTAAACTTTACTTAATCCTAGGTACACACTATAACTTTTGTTTACCTTCCCACCACTGGGGAGTCTGCGAAACCCCTTAACTTTGACACGTTGTATCTTCGAACTTAAAGCATATTTTTTCATTCAACGCATGTGAAATCAATACTCCAAAGTCTGACAAAGATAAATAAACAGAAGTCAAATAAAAAATATTTTATCTTCAAATAATTTTAATTGTTTAAAAAAATTGTCTTTTAAAAATTCGCAAAAAGATTGCTTTTAATAAAAAAATTCTCATATTTTTAAATTTAAACTTTTGAAACAAAAATATAGTTTTTTTAGTTGACTCTTTGGATTAAAAAAAATAGTACAATATGAATTACTAAAAACAGTTTAATTATTTAAAGTATCGAAAATGGACATTTTTGAAAAATCATCAACTCATGATTTTATATCAAATGAGCAAAATTTTATTATTTTAACAATATAATTGTATGCATAAGTAAATTCAGAATTGGAAAAAGTAACTAGTTACCGTTACAAATTACCGACTCTAAAATGTAACATGTTACAGTTACTCAAAAAGTAACGAATCATTACTTTTCTATTATCATAATAGAACAGCATAGATAACATTGATACGATTAAGATCAGAGACAAAGATTGGTTCACGTTTACATGTTATACCATTTCATTATAAAAAGTTATTCAACAATGGCCTATATTGACAAATAAGTTTAAATATATAAAGTAAGTATTAAATTTGTTATCAAAAAGATGTAATTGAGTTAAGTTAGGTAGAAAAAAGTAATGAAGTTAATGTTACTGAAAAAAAAGTAACTCTAAATGTAACTTCGTTCAGTAACAAGCTATTTCCCAATCCTGATACATCATAAAAACAAAAAAGTAAATAAATTATTACATAAGAAATGTTTCGAATGCTCGCACTGTAGACTGCTAGACTTTTCGCAAAGCAATTTCTAACTTCTATTTCACTAAAAGTGTTTGTTTGAATGGGACTGGATACTAAAATAATTTTTTTTAATTCTATAGTTTTGTGTACTTACTTTTACACTATCAGGAACCCAGTGAACAAATATTAACAGATTTAATAAAAAATAAAAGAATATTTAGACCGCCAAATTGCAAGTTAATTACACGGGGGTTTCAGATACCCCTTTTAAAATTTCATACACTCTGACATTCAGAATAACGCAACAAAAATTACCTTCACAGGTTTATTGTATAACTATGAATAGTTAAAATTTTTTTTGAATATTAATTCAGGTTTACAAATTATATTATTTAAATAATTACAGCAATGTGAAAAATCACGCAGGGTACGTCGTACCCTTGTATGTGTACCTAGGGTTAAATCTTTTTCTTGGATTAATAAAAAATTAATTAACAATTATTAATATTATAATCATAATTATTAATATGTAACAATATATATGTAATATCAGGATAAGATCACAGATTATTTTGTAATACCTCATTATTTTTTGGTTTTTTAGTTTTATTTTTATAAAATCGTGCTCAAAAAAATAATAATGTGCATAAAAATAATAATAAATTTTATTTATCTTCTTTGAGTTAATAAAAATAAATAAAATATACCCAAGCCACATAGTTTAAAAATTTCAACATTTAATAAATGTTGAAAATTAACTTTAATAATTATTATAATTATTTTATAATGTAAATTATAATTGCGTTATAATTATTTGAACGTTTAAGCTAAAAAAATTAACTAATTCAAAATTTGTTTAAAAAAAATAAATTAATTCAAAATTTGTTACATTTTTTAAACTATTTTACAGTTATAAAAACGTTTTATAAAATGTTTTTTGACAATTTTTTCTCTTACACGCACGCACGCACGCACGCACGCACGCACGCACGCACGCACGCTATCACGTCCACGCCGTTGAATCTGAGTAACACCGAGAGCAGGACACATACATGCATAAGTACACGTACTTACATAAAATTAAAAAGAATTTAATATTTAAGAATTTTTAAGATTTAAAGTTTTTTTTTATTTTTTTTATAAAGTTTTCTATAATAATTTGTTTATGAGTTATATTGAGTAGATAAGAAAAAATAGCCCGTTTTGTAACACTTTTTTTAAGACATTATAACTTTGTTAAAAAAAATCGTAGAAAAATGATCAAAGAATGAATTTGTTAGGAAATCAATAAGCTTGAAAACTTATAAATTTTTATGCCAGACAGCCGACTTTCCTGACCAGCGCAATAAAGAAAAAAATGTTATTCCTATTTTTTAAAGCCTGATTTCAACGTTTGCCATTTTATAAAGCATTCTGGAATTTTGATTTTCTTAGTTATCAAAGGAAATGTTCAAACTTTATTTTGAGCTAAGGTTCATCTCAATACGATGATTTTTCATAGAGTTACCGCTATTGAAAGATATTAAAAATTTGAGCTAAAATTTAGATGCCCGGTTTTTTTGCGGGTGAATATATAATAATTTTGTATTTGCTGATTATGTTTACACGACATGAGATAAAATATTATGTCGGTAACTTTTAATTGTATTTACAAATCTGAGCTTTAAACTTCTACATATCCATCCGGACGAGACGTTGCATAATTGTTCAATTAAGCGAACTTATCATGAAGTTCGATTCCAATTATGCTATCTTGTCCAGATGGACAATCCCACCCACTCTCTTCCCCTATCAGATTTGTAGCTTTAAAACTATGAAAGTCCGTACCTATGTTCGCGCGGCGAAGAGCGCGAGATGACGATCAAAGCTTTTTAAAATTTTAAATTTTCCTGTTGAGTATAACGCGACGAAATGCTACTACATATCCATCCGGACGAGATAGCATAATTGGAATCGAACTTTACGGTAAGTTTGTTCAATTAAACAATTATAAACATTAATGTTATCAATTGATATTAATATTAATAATTATTTCAATCATTGAAAATTTTGTTTTTATGTATAGTAATAATATTTTTGTATATTTTTAATTTATAGAATTGATTAATTCGTTACTTTTCTTCTTATCCAGACAACAAGAAGTTCAAAATCAGATTATATAAAATGTTTTAAAGACGTTTAATATATGAGACATCTAATGAACTACTAATACATATTTGTCTTTCAGACGCCTTATGACTAAACGTATTGTCATTTTTATAGCATATTTTCAGCAAAACTTAATTATAAAATACTCAAAATTTTTTAATTTTCTCGAAAAATTGAAAATAGACGTGTTATTAGTATTTTTTAAGGAAAATTATTTCAAATATTTGAAAAAATCCTTAAAAACTTTAAATTTAAATTTATTTATGATTATACATTTTTAACTGTTCATATTCTATCTTCTTGATAACATAATCTAATAAATATTCATAAATTAATAATTCGCAATTATCTCGTTTTTGTAATTTTTTAATGTAAATTTAACGCATTGTGATAAAAAGTTAGTATATCAAATGTAGAATTAGTGAGTCACTTCTACACTCGATACACTAACACAATTAAATGTGACACATGTACATATATGAATATTCAATATGGCGATGAAATGTTGCAAGTTAGGGCCATGGCACATAAAAAAAATTAAGCAGTAAGTCGTAAGCAGTAAACGAATCGACCGATCACAATTGAGAATATAACCCATATAGCACAAAACGTTACTGAGACGTTGCAATGTTGAATGTGTAGTGGGAATGTTTTTTCAACGTCGAATTTCTGTTGAATTTTCTACATTAATTGTTGCTGCAACGTTGAAATTATATAGAACAAATTATTATCTTTTAAAACAATATAATTAATGAAAAACATTGCATTAAAAAAATAATATAATAATAATAATATAATAATAATAATATATTTATTGATTCTCCTCGGGGTTACAATTTTAATTTACAGACTTCTTACATGCTACTTAACCTATGCTTAAGCTATGCTTATACCATATTCCACTCTACGCCCAATCCACTCGCTCCGCACGCTCGCACGCTCGCCCGTTCGCCCATCCATACGCTCCTCCCGCCACCTCTCTCTCCATCCCATTTCCCCTCTCATCCACCCCTCCTCGCCTCCCCTCGGACTTCCGTTTCCACTCACCTTTCTCACTCTTTCCTTCCATTCTTCTCACTCATACACCCATCCACTCCACCTCCACCCTCTCCTCTCCATCTCTCTCTCTCTTCCTCTACCTCCCTCATCCAATCCTCCCCCTCCCCCTCTTCCCCCAATATAGTCCCACACACTTCTTGCCACCCTCCAACTCCTCCCTAATTCCAACTCCTACATTCCTCCCATACGTGCTCCCACGTTTCTACACTTCTTTCACACAGCCTACATAATTTCTTTTCTTTTCTCTCCCAGTACCTTCCCTCTAACATTTCATTTCCCAGCCTAAACCTTGCAACCCTCCTCCATCTACTCTCCCCCCATCCCTTCTCCAAGTACTTTGGATTCCCTCTCCTTTCACACCCCTATACCACCAGATCGGA
>NW_012026812.1:333036-343282 GCF_000956235.1 Wasmannia auropunctata
TTTTATTAATATAAAACCCAAGCTATTATTAATATAATTCAAACCCAAGCTATCGATTAAATCTACTTAAAACTTGATTGGTTTAGCCATTATTACGATTCAATAATCTTGGATACTAGCAACTCGCCAGCTCGCGTAAAGAGACACGGTCGGTCTCGGCGTACTCTTTAGCGCCGAGCCACGACCGTGTTTCTTGATACAGTGAGAAATCGCATGTCAATATTATAAAAGAAGTATAAAATATTGAAAGGAACTAGTTTACATTGACACAAACTTGAAAATAAGATAAAAATGCATTCTTTTTTTGTTATTTTAACCACTCATCTTTTGAAACTTCTCAAACATCTCAGATTCTTTTATAAATCATCTTTATGTCTTGTCGGCATCGAGATTCGCGAAAACATTTCTCGTACGCGAGTGCGCTTTCCATACATCCTCGTAGGATCGTTTATTTCGTATAAGGCAGCGATGTATCATGTCGGGCAGGACGGTCATGTCGGACAAGCCGGTCTTAATCTTACATGTGCCACGCTCCTCTTTCACGTTAATTTAGATATTTCTCACCGTGATCGTCCGGTTTATCGCGCTTCCTCGTTTTCCTCGCACCTTCTTCTATTTCTTGCTCTCTCGCGCGGAACGAGAAGAGAGCGGTCCTATGGTCTGCCGGTCCTTGGCTCTCCTCTTCGTGCCTTCTCTTACTCCTCTCTTGGTAAAACCCTATAATTAAAAAATAATAATAAAATAATAAAAAAAAGGAAATTAAAAAAAACTTAAATTGCTTTTAGCGAATGTTATGATTACAATTTCACGGTAGAAAGTATGGTTGAAATCGATGTACTTGTATGAAGAAAGAAAAAAAGAGAAAGAAAGAGAGAGAGAGAGAGAGAATCATATCTTATTGATTATACATAATCGATTAAAATATAATCTTCTTAGTAAAGCAATTTGCGTTTCAATATTTCCAAAGCGGATGATTTTAATTTAATTTTTTCGGACGGATATTAATTAATTTAAGTTTATGGTTATGTGATATACATCTTTTTTGGAGGAATAACGTTCATAATTTTGCTCCAATTAATTAGTATGATTCTGATATCGCATAATTCAACTCATAACATCCTAATGAATTGCAAATGATTACAAAATATATCTTTATGACCGCAATAAATGTGTCTCAAAATAAGTAGAAATAATAAAATATTAATAAAATATAAATTAAAATATTATAAATAATAATAAAATATTAATAAAATAAGTAGAAATAATAAAATATTACAAGACAATTTGCTTGCATATATGAGAAGAAGTCACGTAATAAATAAGCGTAATAAATAAACGTAATAAATAAACGTAAATTAATAGCAAATACAATTAAACCACGATAAACAGAGATCTGGAGATCGATTTGTTCGTGAGGCCACTCATTCCCGAGTGACATGTGTATTTTCTTCATTTTTATCATCCAATTATTCTTGAATTTCCTACTGTTTATCAATTTTACCCGGTAACTTGACCAAATAACGACTCTATACGAGCAATTAACGAAACCGAATTAAATTGTATATAATTACCTGTTAACTCATGCAACATGACATTCTAAAGCTGCTTGTACTGTAGCTTCGTTGTAAGTAGGCCAATGGCCCGGCGTATGTTGTTGATATAAATGACATATCAATTTTGCGATTATTTACCTGGCATGGATTGGCTGTGCATTCTTGGATTGCATCCCCTAAGATTGCATTTTACACGATAATGATTTTCGTGATTTTGGTGTAAGAACTAATGGTTGTCTTAACCAAATGTCGATTTGGTTTGACATTTTTTAACGATGTCTTATCTAGCTTATAGAACGACTATCTTATATTAACACTGCGTATCAAATACTGACTCGATTCTTTCTCGAAGGAGTATTTACCTTCGTCGAAACGGATAAAAAAAACATAAACATAACATCTAGAGTCTCCGGCCATGTAGGAGATATTGGTCTTCTCGCTCTGATGTCCCACAGCGCCACCAGAGGATTTGGTGGCCTGGTGAGCGGTACTTCCGGAAGCTCAATGGGAATCAAGCGCCACCGGGGTCGAAACCTTTTGTCGGTCCGCAAGCTGACTTCCACCGGGTATTGCTGGTAGTTGATCACCAGTTTCCACCGATGAGAAGCAGCTGAGCTTCTCGGACGGGCAAGCTGACCGCCTAGGTGCGGTTACGGTTAACCCTCGAGGTTCCTTTGCAGCCGAGTTGGCTGCTTCTAGGCTTCGTCGTCCTGAAGGGAGTTTTGACGGTCGAGTTGGGATACACTCGAGATTAAGCTCAGAGAGTGGTTCTCGAGTAATGATTGCGAGGTATACAACCTGCTATCAAGTTATGCCAAGAAGGCAGAGGATGCCAAGACCGGTTCCGGAGCCCTCTTATATTGGCTCCTTGACCGTTTTTTACTTACGCGAAAGCGTAGATGCTCGGCGCCACCAAGCGGCGGATCGTGAAGCTCGGCACGCGTTTATTTGAAAATGGTGGCGGCTCGTGCCGTGTTGTCAAGCGCATATCAACGATGCTTCCGCCACAAAATTATTTTTTTAATTTTATATTTATATTTAAAAATGCCTCGAAAAATTGTAACAAATTAAAAAATGTTTGCTTGGCGGCTTTCCTCTCGCAATTGTTCCTCACATTGCGTTGTCACACCGGAAGCATGATTTCTGTTTTCCTCATTGCGGTTCTCGATAGTTCTCGAGAGCTTACATGGCATTTTATATTCCAAATTTAGGGTTACTGTGCAATTATCACGGTTTTTGACACAATTAAAAATGTTTAGAGGAATTTGCAATATCATTCCAGGACTATAAACTCTCTCTTCTTGATCGTTCTTGTTTTGCGAACAGATCTCTTCAAATGTCTCCATCTTATTTTGTAAATAATTTTATGAACTGGGTAAATTTAGAATAGTCTGCGCCGTCATCGGAATATTTGTGATCCAGGGCAAAATACATCAGTTCCAAACATTGCCCGACTTTTAAAAGATCAAGCGGTATTTTATCCTCCTTGTTTTTTATTTGTATTACTTTGCAGTTTTTGTCCATTTATATTAATAAACAGACTAAAGATAATTCTTTTTTCGTTAGCTTTTGCGAGATCTGCCCGAAAGAAGAAATTGTTCATTAGAATGATTAAAAAATATATATATCTATGTATATAGGATTAGTTCACATATTCACATAAAAAGTACTCTCACAAGACAATTACGTACAGCAGATATAATAGATGAATCTTGAATTCTGGATTCAACATTTTCGGCAATCTTATTTTTTGCATTGCAATATGCAACATGCAGGACGGTGTTGCCGTTCTCGTCCGCAATGCCGACGTCAAATTTTGTAAAATTAATTCCTTTACTTCAAAATCTTGTAACCGAGTTGGCTATCTCTAGGCTTCGTCGTCCCGTAGGAGGTCTCGACGGCCGAGTCGGACAACGCTCGAGGTTAAGCTCCGAGAGAGGTTCTCAAGAAATGACTGCAATAAGCTCACATTGTCCCGCGCGAGCTGATTTTGGATAGCGCATGTACATTTTAGAATCTATAATTTATAAATTTTCTGCTTTGTAGATATCTTTTTAGCTGTTACACGGAAGTTCATATTTTCGCGACTTTTTATTTCATGTAGTAGCGATTCTTCGTGGTTAATGAACTTGACAAGATCTAAATTAACGCGTTTGTTGTTTTCTTGTATTTTCTTAGAAGCCTCTTGCAAATCTTCACAAATTTTTCTATCATCAAAGGTCTATTTGTAGTTTTCTCAAATCTATGAAAGCTAGAATCTTCCGTTAAGTCAATTATTTGTAAACAGTTTTGCAAATTATTAGTTACGTTTTCAACATTGTCCAACGTATGTTCGTCTAATATACGTATGATCGAATTATTATTTACGAATTTTTTCAGTTGGTCTTTTAACTGGCTACTAATTCGTTCAAATTCATTTATTTGTTCAATATCCTCGTGCTGCTGCTCGTTTAATTGATCTCCCACCACTACTTTGCAATTATTTGTAATGTCTTCGTTGTTAGGAGCGGCTCATTGCACTTATTACCATCACGTGTTTATGTCATATTGAAGCGTTGAAGGTAATCTTAAAATCTCTATGCTGTTTGGCGTTATCGTTGCCAACGTTTAAGATTGTCCTGAAAAGGATAGTTCTACGTGTCTGAGAGACAGACCAATATTGGGAAGGATTTTGGCCGAGCCCTGAAAAGAACTCGGTGTATGGGCGTCAAACTCTCTTCAGAGACGAGGTTGTCGGCTTCGACGAGGACGTCTTCTTCTCTTCACTTTAGGAGGCGCAAGAAAAGTAGAGTCTGTTTGAGTACGCCCTGGTAACTCGATCAACTCTCTTAGGAGGAAGTGGCGATATCTTTCGTGACAGCTCCGGCCACGTAGGAGAAATTGGTCTCCGCGCCCTGATGTCCCACTAATGAATTTGGTGGCCTGGTGAGCGGTCTTTTCGGAAGCTTGATAGGAATCAGGCGCCACCGGGGTCGAAGCTTTGTCGGGTTCCGCAAATTGACTTCCACCGGGTACTGCTGGTAGAGTTTTACCAAATTTCACCGATGAGAAGTAGCTGGGCTCCTCGGACAAGCTGACCGCCTAGATGTGATTACAGTTAACCCTCGAAGTTCCTTTGCAGCCGAGTTGACTGCCTCTAGGCTTTGTCGTCCCGAAGGGAGCTTTGACGACCGAATTGGGATACGCTTGAGGTTAAGCTCAGAGAGAGGCTCTCGAGTGAATGATTGCGAAGTATACAACCTGCTACCAGAGGTTCTGCCGAGAAGGTAGAGGATGCCGAAACCGGTTTCGGAGCCCTCTTATATTGGCTCCTTGACCGTTTCTTTCTTACGCGAAAGCGTAGGCGCCACCAAGCGGCGGAGCGCGAAGCTCGGCGCGCGGTCATTTGAAAACGGTGGCGGCTCGCTGCCGCGCTGTCAAGCGCAAATCAGCGATGCTTCCGCTACATCACCCCCTTTGCAGATTTAAAATCCGCTTTGAAATCGTCTAGCGAATTTTACGACCACTTTTTGTTGTATCTTGAGGTGTTGTTGTTAAGTTATTTCTTGCAGAATGAACCAATTCTTCTTCTGCCAAAATATAAGCAGGTTTAAGTCTATCAATGGAGACAGTTGTTGTTTTCCCTTTAATTTTCAATTTAAAGATCGGACCGGTCAAAAATTTAAAAGGATCATCGTAAGATTCTTCTATGCGCAAGATCTGAGAGGTACTTATTTCGATCGCGAACTCCAAAACCGGAGCAAAGGGATACGTTGTTGTTTGTCGGAGTTCTCGAGCGAATCTGTCTTCGCGCTCCGTTGGAATGTCACCGGTTGATCACGCATACATATGATTTTTGCGCGAGATCGCGGAAAACCGAAAATCGGTTTATGCGCATACGCCCGGAATTACATGAAATGGAGGACTAATTGGTTTACTCATTTCTGTTCGAAACATACCGCTCGCCTCGAAACGTAAGTTTCGAATGACAAAGAAGGAGAATAAATTCACTTATTTTTAAAAAGAGAACCATAAGTTAAAAATTAATGAGGCTATTGACATGTTTCAACTAAAGAGTGATAAAATCTTAATCCAGGAAAATAACTTTATAGCACATCATTCTCCAGGGGAATTTTTTTATAAACTATTCCAAGGGACGAGACAAACAAGGAATGATCAAAATTTGATTGCTCTTAAGAGAAATAAAATTAACCGCTCGTCATGACAGCTTTTTAAATAAGTATTTACAGTTCAATATTAAGAGATATTACGCCGCGTTTTTTTTTTGGTAATGAGGTGGGAAATCTTTAAAAGACGCTCTGCGCCTGTAAACAGGGAAGTGTAGGATTCGACGGATCGACACAACTAACGTTGCTACTATCGCTTACCTACAAAAACCCACTATGAAAGAATGAAACATCCCGATCAAAGAGGAGTGGCCCCGGGACTACCGGAGGGCATTACTTCGGGACCACTCTCGAGGATCATGGGAGCATGATGCTCCCACGATTTTGCAGGCTGCAGCAAGAGGAAACAGAACGACCCAAATTTGATTGAGAAATTCGAAAGATGGATAATCTAGATTCGACAACTAAATGAATTGTCAGTACTTATCTTCTTCATCTGAGATCCCCAACAAAGCATTCTCAGCAATGACCTGAGCTTTTCTGGCCCTCTCCGCCTCCTCTTTCCTGAGCATTACCGTCAAAACTTAACCAAATGCCACCCATTTTTTACGCGACTCTAATATCGCGGATGCCACCGATCTCAAAGCGAGATCCGACCCAATGGCATCGACCAGATTGCCCCTTTTAAAAGCCTATGCGGGGCAGACACAAAGCGTGTCGTCACATTCGAGTCACGTGGGTCGTCGCAGAACAAACAATCACTACGTGGAATCTTCCCAATTTGGCACAGGTACGCATTAAAACAGCCATGACTAGTTAATATCTGAGTCATCCTGTATGTCAGGTGTCCGTATGTGCGTCTGTACCAACGGGGCATCACCGGGATCAGGGTTTCCTTGATCTCCACCACCGTTGTTTCCAGTCTGCTGTATGCGTCCGCCCATCTAGTCAGCGCCGCCTCAAGAGCCCCTTCCTTGATGCGTTCATGTATGCGATAGGTAATTCGCATTTCCTGAGCCTGTATTGGACGGGTGTAAAGAAAGATCTCCCTATACCTCTTTGCCAATAATTCCACAGGCACAACTCTGGCCAATAGAAAGGCAGCCTGGTACGACACTATCCGATATGCAACCATAATTCTCAACTCGATCTTGCGCTGCACCACTCTGATGTTATTCGCCACCATACGGTTCATGTTCAAGGTGGAAGCTCACACTGAAGCATCATAAAATATGATCGAATGAATCACTGCACTGTAAAGCCTTCTAGACAATTCATTAGGCCCTCTCAAGTTAGGCATCAGCCTAACCAGCGCTAGAGACATTTTCTTGGCCTTTGGTAAAATTGGCCTGCAAAAAGTATTCGCGGATCGATCATCTCCGACTGAGGCCCAGATACCTAATGGTGGAATTAAGTGGCATTGGAACCCCTTTTACCAAAATGACGCCATCGTGCACTATAAGAATGACGAGAGGGTGTGTCACTAGTGCTATCGGTTTTTTTACACTCATTGAAAGCAGAGCATTTGCCAGACGGCCTATTCAAATAATACCGTCGTAATCGAGAAATGGATTCAGTAAAAGGAGCGAACTTCCGAGATATCGGAAGACGATTTGAGAGTAACTCCTTCTTTTTAGAAAAAAGATCGCCTTGAATGATTTTTAACCAAAAGTATTTAGCGCGGCGACACTCGTCGACCGAGAGTAAATCCGGTTTTTTGCACTCTGGCTAGGAGTAAGCACTTGATGCCGACAGTAATGCACAAACTTAAGTATGTAAGCCGGAACTTTACCAGTTGTGCCCACCAGTTTAGCCCACGAAAAATACCAAAAAGCAAGCTCCCAAGGCTCATTGACAGGAGCGAGATGTACCTTAACTTGAACCTTTTCCTCCGGCACTTACCATTTTATGTCACGTCAGATCCTGGATCGCGAGAGCCAAGGACACTTAATCGGTATTCACGACTTCGGGGACAATCTGGTTATTGTTCGCATCGGGTGGATACAAGACGGCAGACCGTTTAGCGATGTATACCCCATGCCGAGGATCGGATTTCGGCACGTTGGCAGGATAAACAACGGCCTTCAAGGCGATCGGGTGGAACTGCCAGATCTTTATTTTATAATTTAGGTGGACCCGCATGTTAGAGATGACTCGTAGCTTTTCGTAGTCTCGGCGGCCGAAATCAATGGGCACGAATCTCCACGGAATGGTCAGATCGACAACCGGAACTTCTTCCTCATCACGAGGAGGGCTTAACGGCAGGTGGTAGCTCTTGAAAACTCGGCGGAGCTGTACCTTCCGTCCCCCGCGCCGAGTCTTCTTCTGCTTGGCCCCAGGCTAGCCTGGCATAGGCATCAAGGAGTATCGTGGCTCGTAGAGAAAAGGAGAGGGAGATAGGAAAAGAAGAGAAAGGATAAAGGATGCGGCTCGTACCTCATTGCTCCGAGAAGAAAAAGGAAGGCAGAGGGTGCAACTCGTACCGCACTCCCTTTGGGGAAAAAGGACTAGGATGAAAATAAGTAGAAAGGCTTGAACGATTACTAAGGCTTTATTCACAAAAGACCAGTTTGCACGCTCGATATACAGGATAAGAAAGTGGCTGGGATGTCCTGAGACGCTGTTACAAGTTGATTTGGCCACTCAGATTGATCGAGCCGAAGCCACTCTGGGTCGTGCCACGAGAGATGGTGTGACAACAAATCGCGGCCGAACAAACCTTGCGAAGCAAAATCGGCGGGATTATCGTAAGTCAATACATGTTGCCATTGAGCTGCTGAAACCCGGGACTGAATTTCGGCAATGCGATTTGAAACGAATGTTTCCCATTTTGATAGATATTGGTTCAGCCGTGCGAGCACAATCGTCGAATCTGTCCAGCAGAAGCACGAAGAGAGCTTTAAATTGAGAGATGTCTGTACGAATTCTATTAGGCGTAGTACGAAAAGCACGGCAACGGAAAGCTCCAATCGAGGAACTCTGAGTGGCTTTACTGGCGCAATCTTTTGCCGCGTGAAATTAGCATCTCATCTTTCTGCACCGCAGGTTTTTATGCAAGTTTTATTTGCACCCGCAATAGTAGTACTACAGTTTCTGATAAGTTATAACAATAGTTCCGCTAAATTAGTTAAAAAAGCGGCGGACAGTTTAACACAGTGATGGGAGCTGACAAGAATTATCTCGCGCATGCGCATTGAGCCAACTTTGCGCAGGCTCACTAACGTATATATTTTATGGTATTATTAGATGCCTGAAAAAGATGTTGAGGAAGTTGTAGGAAGAAAAGGAAGTTTTTATTAACTAATCAATGCTTATAAATTTAATGTTTTTTTATTACGTCTGCAGCCGATTTATCATACGAATACCAACATGTGTTACAAAGAGTAAGGGAAACTGCAGAAAACCTTACCAGTATTCTTACAATAAAATTGTACATAAGAAACATAAATAAAATACAATGAACATATAATACAAGAAACATAAATACAATTAAAATAAAATATATTCATGAAAATATAACACGTATAAATACAATGTGTAATATTATATGTTAATTAACATAATTATAAATAAAAATATGCTTTAAAAATGATTTTACAAATAAAGATGTTCCTATGAGGCTTCTGAAAAAAGAAAAATATACACACGTACGTATAATATTATATCCTCTAAAAATAACAAATAAAAAAAAATTTCATTACAGTTAATAAGTTTAAAAAAGCTCTTATGTATATTCCTACATGCTATATCACAGATAGTAATTGTAAGGTAAAAAATATAAATGAAGTGGAAGACAATATGAAATAAAAAATACTTATGTATACACATTTGCATGCTATATCACAATTACAATTACTATTGCAGTTGTAAATATTATTATATAAATATAAGTATAAATAGTAAACATAATTTTATTTATTGCTATTATATCACATAATATCACATTCGATTAAAAAAAATTGCACTTTATGAATATATGTTGTTATTGAAATTAAATAAAAAAGTTAATATTACGGAAATAAAGAAACAGAATTTGATAGAAAATGTAAAAAAAATGAAAATGCTACATATAATTATGAAAAAATAATAATTATAAATAAATTACCAGCTCGTTATATATAAACAACAAAAAAGACAGGACAATAGGCCAAAGACGAGCATAAAACAAAGAGTGTCAATTAATAAAAATTCTTTAATAAGTCATTTAAATAAAATTAAAATTAAAAAAACGCGAGACTAGTTTCGGCTTATTTAGCCTTTCTCAATCGCTATTATATGATATTACAAACCGAATCCGTACATATGGAAATTTAGATAAATGTCGAACAGATCTTATCGTCCTCTTCTTCCAGCCAAATGTAATTCCATATTAGATATTTAACATGTCGCTTCATTATACCAACGATGCTTCCCCAGCTGATTCTATGAGGATCGAACACAATTGATACGCGTTACATAAATTCACGATAACTGAGACTACGATTTTTTAACACTTACGGTAACGGTGTATAATATTAAGCTTCACACAAGATGTCAGTTTCCGAGGATCTATTGCGGACTAAAAGAAGAGCGTCAAACGTACTGATA
>NW_012026812.1:343332-343757 GCF_000956235.1 Wasmannia auropunctata
TGGGATGATGCGTGGATGGCTGGTATACATCAGAGGATTCTGGCTGAGGAGCTTCGACGATTGCGGGTAAGTACGAAAGCAATTACTCTCAGATAACATCAATGTTTTTTATAGGATAGAAACGATGTTTTGTTTCTTTCAGCGTGACATTCTGAGTAGCGACGATGACGGTGACGAGAAAGACGATGATGACAACGAAACGAGGGCGAGGATGCCTCCGTGGGTGGTGGTAAATCCGCAGTTTGAGGTACCTTGGGATGCGAGGACGCCTCCGAGGGAGGAGGAGGGCCCGCAGCGCGAGGAGGCGCCGCGGAGCCCACAGGTGGAGGGTCCGCGCGAGGATGCGAGCTCGCAGGAGGACAGCCCACAGGCACCGGCGAGCCCGCGGGAGGAGGCGCCGCTGCGCATCATCCTCGACGTGGCGT
>NW_012026812.1:346017-346909 GCF_000956235.1 Wasmannia auropunctata
CCAATTAGAAATCTACAAAAAAGCATGTGATTAATCGCTTTTAGTACCGGGATTCTCAAATGCTTCGGACGGTGCGGGTTTGATCGCTCTGTAGCGGGATTCTCAAACGCTTAACGACGATTGTCGGTATCGTTGCGAAGCTTTTTTTACATATAAGAAAGCCATATAAGAAAGGCTGCGAAATCTGCAGAGCGAAATCCGCTCCGTTCGAAAACGTTATAAAAGTATCCTTGCTGTAAATATCAGGAAATATGAACGATGGCACTTAGGTAATGTTTATAAACGCAGTCCAAAAAAGTGTCAAAGCGAGAGAGTGAAAGAACGAGCGAGATAGTGCGCATTGCTTCTCTTTGACTTGTGGACTGATGGTCGACAACGTCATAATTGAGTTTCGCGGCCAATCAATTTGATTATAGCTGGGCTGGTGATAGTTTGTTTCATAGTGATATACAAATACAAGTAAAACTAATTTTGTTGAATATACATGTTGTGACAAGGAATATAAAGATTAGTAAAATAATATACATACTATATGTAATAATTATTAAATTGTTTAGTGGAAAAAAATTATAATACTGATGTAATGTTTGTGTTTATCTTTGAGTTAAAATGTATGAGTAAAAAGAAGGGAGTTACGGAAAGGTCGGTTTTTAAAAACTCGTCTTAAAAACTATAAGAAACGATGTCAATTTTATTTTCCGCGAGCATAATAAAATAGGCCTTCTCGTAACACCCTTCTTTAGTAATTTAAGACAAAATATATATGTGTAATATATACACTGCTCAAAAAAATTATGGCATAGAAAAATTTTGAGCAAAAATTGGTCAACTTTGGTTAACGGTAACTCCGCGAAAAATCATCGTAAAATGATGAATTTTTTTTCAAATGAAA
>NW_012026812.1:346959-349624 GCF_000956235.1 Wasmannia auropunctata
TTTCTACAAAAAACTACAAAAAATAACTGTGAAAATCTATAAAATTTTACATGACTTTAAAAAATGCTACAAAAATCTACATAAAAATGCCAGAATTTGAACACTTTTGTCAATTTTTGTATTTTTTTATTGCATTCTCAGACGGACAAATTCTACATAATTTTACAAAATTCTACAAAATTTAAAAAAAAATAAAAATTATTACAAAAAACTGCAAAAAAATAATTGTCAGAATCTATGAAATTCTACAGAAATTTAAAAAATGCTATAAAAATCTACATAAAAATGCTAGAATTGGAACACTTTTGTAGATTGTCGTCAAAATTTGTGATTATATTTAATCTACAAATTTGTACGTAAAACTACGCCGATCTACAATTATGTTCTAAACGACGGTCACTCATCCAAGCCACGACTGTCGTCAACGCTGCTTAACTTCTGTGATCAAGGAACTGCAGTTCTCAATCACAGAAGTCAAGTAGCGTTGACGGCAGTCGTGGCTTGGATGGGTGACCGTTAGTTTAAAAAATGCGATTAAAACCGATTAAAAAAAGTAATCCATTTCGATTGAGATTTGTGTCCTGAAATAATATGCATTAAAATGTTGTATTAATCCTTACATTCGTCATAAATTCGAGTTTGGTTCGAAAATTTTTTCTTGTTATTGGTTTGATTAATTCTATATTACATTTAGAATAATAAAATATATATATAATTTTATTATTAGTTGAACTATATAATTAATTTTGTCATGATATATTTATATATCAATAAATTTTGCATCGACCAATTGCTTTTTTTGTACGAGCAATCGTCGAAGTTTGGATTGACATAGATTCCTATCACCTGATACTAATCCGTCTAAAGTGATTTATATCCGATTTGAATAATTTTAATCCTTTTTGATACCGTATTTTCAGTGCAGAAATCCCGATCGATTCGGATAACTTTTTTTATAATCGGTTTGAATCGAACATTTTCGGCAGGGTATGGAAATCTACCAGAATCTACGTATCATAAAACTATTGAACTTTGAATCCAAATCTGTTTTTAATTTCCCCTAAAATACTACAATTTTCTACGTGTATCAACAAAAACAATTTGTTTTTCCAACTACAAAATCTATTTCAATTATGGCTTATTAAAATTTTTACTTTTTTATTTAATATTACAAGTTTCTACACAAATCTACCATCTAATAATTTTCTAACGAAAAAAATTTCTACAAACAAGTACAAATTTTTACTAAAAATAAAAATTTATCGAAATTTCTATTTTCTATATTTCCGTAGAAATATTTATTTTTTTGTAAAAATATATCTATGCAATAGTACCACTAATTACAATTTTCTAAAATCAAGAAAGTAATAAAAGTAATGTTACATGAAAATCCATAAATTTTTAGAAAATAGTACAACAATCTACAAATTTTGAAAAATGAGAAAAAACAAAATCTTCAGTAGTTAAAACATTTACTTATTTGTAGAATACTACGATTATTTAGGAATGATTACAGAAATCTACTAGAATCAACGTATCATAAAACTATTGAATTTTGAATCCAAATCTGTTTTTGATTTCCCATAAAATATTACAATTTTTTACATATATCAACAAAAAACGATTTGTTTTTACAAGTTTAAAATCTATTGCAATTTTGGCTATAATTAAAACTTGTCATTTTTTGTTTCATATTTTTACTTTTGCATAGAATATTACTGTTGGTATAAGTTAAATTTCATTGGTTAGTGATCTCGAGGCGGTATTGGTAATAGTTAGCAGACGCCATTCTATGTAGTTTTTATTTTATGAGTTATCGGTGGCGCTGCGACTGCCTTTGTTCGTCCGTCCTTACATGTATTCCTTTGCGTTCAGACGTAATAAATCTACGCTCTATATTCTTAAAAGATTCTCTTTCACTTTATTTTCCGTGTACGTGACAATATCGACTGCAATATCCCAACAATTACAAATTTCTATGAAGAACAATATTCTTCAGTATTCTACGATTGATGAATCCGTGAAAATCTATATAATTTTACTTTCTTAAATTTTCATAAAATACTACAAGTTTCCACAGAAGTTGGGAGAAAATTTTTACACTTGGAGATGAATATTTCTAAACGGTTGTAACTTCGCATATAATACTACAAGAAAACGGAATTTTTAAGCTTTTTACGATTCGAATTGTCAATAAAAATTTAAATATATATGTTGTTTCTTCGTTTCTTTACGTACATATTTAATATTTTATGAAAATCCACAATTTTTTAAGAAATCGTACAAAAATTCTTTAAATGAAAAAATAACAAGATTTTATGTAATTAAAAAGGATCCGACATACATATATGGCTTGACATATTGACATATGATTATGATAGAATACATATATTTTATTTATATTCATATTATAGTTAAACACTTGACACCAAGCCACTATCGTGTCTCCTGATATATACCGGATCGAGATACTTAATAAATATATATACGTATGTATTAAACAGAAATTTATATTCACTGAATAGTTATTTAAATTATATTAATTAATGTTAACAACTATTTTATGATAAAATCTTATTAAATTTTTCTTTCATAACAAAAAATATAAAATAATTATTGTTTTGTTATGCCCCCGGCTGAGTCGACCCGTGTGTGCACGAAGCTT
>NW_012026812.1:349674-351947 GCF_000956235.1 Wasmannia auropunctata
TTGTTTATACGATGTAAATGTCGTGGAGACAAACATAAAAATTCATTTACAATTCTGTCTAACAAGCTGAAATATGTCTCATCTAGCATCTCGGTATCTTCATTAGAATTAAGACCATTTTTTTGCGCTTTGATATAGATCATTTCGGAAACAAGACGTTTGTGATAATTAGGTTCTGAATCGAGAATTGTCGCATGTTCCCAATCCAACGTATGTCTCGATTCTAATATGTGGTTCGTAATTACCGAGTGCTTCAAATCATCCAAAAGAATATTTCTCCTATGTTCCAAAATTATCTTTTTCAACTTTCTCTTAGTCTGTCCCACATATGTGGCGTCGCAATCGTTACAATTAATTCTATACACTGCATTATTATTAGAATCAGTAGAGATCCTGTCTTTATGTCTCTTTATTAGTTTATTCAACTTATTGAGACATCTGAACCCAACTAAAAACTCTTATTTATAGCCGAGGCAACAATTTCTGACGCATTTTTTATGTAAGGGAAAGCTATGACCCTCCTATCATCCTCATTTGTTTTAACAGTGTAACTGTCGTTCAATTTAGTGGAAATTAGATTCTTTATGCAATTTCAAGTGTTTAGAATCAACTTGGATACTGCAGCAATCTAAATTTATAAGTTTGAAAACTTGAATGTATTTTACAAATTGAATATAAACAAGTGACACTAATACGGTTTCTCATTTTATTCCTGACATCAGTGACAATAGAAAATGTTCTCTCTGCTTTGGCATTAGAATGTGGAAGTGACAAAGCGGCATATACTAATTTTTCTAAATTTGGAAAATACGGCTCATCATTAAAATCTTTCTTCTTAAAAATAGTCTTCCACATTTCATCAATTTCTAAATTAATTAAAAATTTTTTATCCGTGTCATTAAATACTATAGGTAAAATTCTCCATTCATAAGCTAAGATCGTAATGTCCGATATGCCAAAATGTTTTGCTAAATTTCTTAAATCTGCAAAGATCAATCTACTTTCTTCGCGCAGAGCCACTTCAGAATCTAAAAATTTAAATTCGCGGCAGATTTTATCGTTATATGGTAATCGTTGCAACATTGCTTCTAACGCGGTTGTGTAAAAATTTAAGCATTTAGATTTTACTTCTGTAAGGAATTCGACACATTCAGTTTCAAGATACGATTTACATTTTAGGCCAAGAAAAATAGAATTTACGGATAAAAAATCGCGAATCCCCACAAGACAATTGTTATCGCTGCGCGCTTGTATCAAAATCAATTCGTGCCAAGCGTTAACAACCACACGTTTGTAATCCTCGCAATAGTCTAACAACATGTTGAGCGGCACGCAAAAGTTAAAGTATCCTTCAGATATGTATGATTTAAAGGCCCATCCTGTATTATGTAAAATTGTAGCATACATTAGCGATAAATAGTTCTTGACAGTAGTAGTTATTTCAACGTATCTATTGCGATCAATCTCCACGCCACTGAGTTCGTATCAAATTTTATTAAACATGAACGTCACGCAATTATTTGCAAGCGTTGTCACCGACTCATTGTTCTTTTTCTTTATCACTAATTTTCCTTCAACGTAGAGAAAACTTTCGCATGGTAATGTGTCTAAATCTTACTGTAGTATGGGAATTCGTATTTCATTGCTGTATCCAAACGTGGCGTTGGCGTACGGATTGTACGTGTGAGTCTCAATCTTGACGATGCTGTCATCAAAGATTGGTTCACTTCCAATGTTCAAGATATTGGCCATTTTCAGGTACTATGTACGATTAGATAATATTTATTGATTCCCCTCGGGGTTACAATTTCAAATTACAGACTTCTTACATGCTACTTAACCTATACTTAAGCTATGCTTATACTATAATCCACGCTACGCCCAATCCGCACGCTCGCACGCTCGCACGCTCGCACGCTCCACCGCTCGCACGCTCGCCCGTTTTCCCATTCGTACGCTCCCCCCACCACCCCCCTCTCCATCCCATCCCCCCTCTCATCCACCCATCCTCGCCTCCCCTCGGACTTCCGTTTCCAGTCACCTTTCTCACTCTTTCCTTTCATTCTTTTCACTCATACACCCATCCACTCCACCTCCACCCTCTCCTCTCCATCCTTCTCTCTCTTTCTCTACTTCCCTCATCCAATCCTCCCCCTCCCCCTCTTCCCCCAATATAGTCCCACACACTTCTTGCCACCCTCCAACTCCTCCCTCCTTCCAACTCCTACATTCCTCCCATACATGCTCCCACGTTTCTACACTTCTCTCACACA
>NW_012026812.1:351997-352622 GCF_000956235.1 Wasmannia auropunctata
TCTTTCCCTCTATCCATGTTTCCATTAACAGGATCACATCCCACTTCCCTAAAATCTTCCAGAAATCTCTATCCTTATTGCCCAGTCCTGCTACGTTCCAAAACACTACTCTTAACGCTTCTCCCTTTACCTCTCTCTCCACCCTCCTTTTTTCCTCTTCCTCTCCTTGCTTCTCCCCTCCCACTTCTCCCTCCTCCCCCCTCATTCCTATTCCCCTCTACCTCCTCCATTTCCCCTTGCACTCTCTTCTCCCCCTTCGCTCCTTCCTTTTTTGCCATTTCCCCTCTCCGTCCCCAACCTCCTTTCCTATCCTCCGTTAACTCGTCCCTTCCCTCATCCCATCGCCACCACGTTTCCTCTATCCATATCCCTTGTTGACCTACTCGTATCTTTTTCCCCTTTAACTTCTCCTTTAGTGCCACCTGTCCAATTTTCCATTTTATCCTTCTTTCTTCCCACGTTAAATCCTCTTCTATCCATACCTCCCTTCCTTTCAGTTTCCACTTGTTCATCAGAATATTTCTTTTCATCCACTCACTCTGTACTTTTACCACCAACATGCTTCCTTTTTCCCTTCTGCCTGCCTCTACCCTTCTCACTTCCTCCACCTTAACCTCCCTTTCTA
>NW_012026812.1:352672-353385 GCF_000956235.1 Wasmannia auropunctata
GTGTGCTCTTCCGATTTATTAAAGAATCACGCAAGTTTCACTTTATTTCGTAAAATAACAAAAAAATAGCAACTTTTCTTCGAAAAAGTGACGTTTTTCAAAACAGTAACTCATTTATAATTAATTTTCAATTGTTAAATAGTATTTCCATTAAATAGAGTAATACCGCTGAATTTGTGAGAAAATTTTACCACAAAAAATGGGATTTTCAAAACGTTTTTGTTTCTATCCTCAGGAAAGATGTACAATTTAAGAAGTCAAATCTAAATTCGCACCATTATTCCATTAGTGGGTGCTCGAAAGAAGTATACCATTTGAAGGTTAAATAAAGAATTTTTTAAACAAATAAAATTTTAATTTATCATGTATTTTTTAATTGTATTTAAAAATTTTATGTCTATGTTCGAAGTATAAACAAGTAATTTGATTAATTTTGTTAAATATGAATAAATTTACGTAAATAGAAGCTCACGCGATTTCAACTTGATCTCCTAACGAGGCTCATTTACGAACGATATTTAAATCTTTATGCGGAAATCTATGTTAGTCATTTTGATTATCGATCATGTTACTGTATGTTAACATTTATAAAAAGATATATTTTCATCTTTTTGATAATTTTATTAATCTGATCTATCACGAATATATATCCATGATATAAATATCAAGTAATTATGGATCATCACAAATTGTCTACAATTCCTGATCATAGA
>NW_012026812.1:353435-354350 GCF_000956235.1 Wasmannia auropunctata
CACCCTCAGTCTCTCCGCCAAACACCGTCGCATATACCTTATACAACGATGGCATTACTGTGACCCCCCTATACTCCTCCACTACCTCCCCTCTTCCTTTCTTCCTAATCGGCACCACAACCCCTTCCTTCCATTCCTCTGGCCATCCCTCCCCTCTCCATATCTTGTTACACATTCTCCATACCCATTCCTTCACCTCCTCCCCTCCATACTTCCATACTTCCCCTGGCACTCCATCCACCCCCATTGCTTTCCCTTCCTTTATCCTTCCCAACACACTCGCAATTTCCTCTTTTCCCAGCACACTTTCCTCTTCCATTCTTCCTCCCCTTCCCTCCCCCTTAACTACCCTACTCTCTACTCCTCCTAGTAAATTCCGAAAATATTCTTCCCATTCATTCATTCCTATATCCTTATTAATCCCTTTCCATTTTTTTCTTTCCCTGTTCACAATCTCCCGTACTTGCCCCTCCGTTCTGGCCTCCTCCGCCTTTCTCTCCCATCTACCATTCTCCTCCTCTTTTTTCCTTTCACACAACTCCTTGTACTCTCTTTTTTCTCTTTTATACGTTTGATCTCCTTCTCCTACTCCCCTCCACGCTCTCAATGCTCTCCTAACTTGTCTCTTCTTTTCTCTACACTCCTTATCCCACCATCCTTTTCCCTCTTTCCTATCTCCTTCTTTTTCTTTCTCTATCCTCTCCAGCGCTCTTCTAATCCTTGCTCCCATACACTCCGTCACTTCCTGCACGTTTCCCTCCGTTCCTACCACTCCTCTTAATTCCGTCCGAAACTGTTCCCTTCCCCTCTCATCCCAGCTCCCTCTATATATCTTTTTATTCCTTCCCTCTGCTATTCCTCTTCTTCCTCTCCCTTCTTTCAGCTTTACTAACAAGGGATGATGGTCTGAGTCCA
>NW_012026812.1:354400-354974 GCF_000956235.1 Wasmannia auropunctata
TCTTTCTCTACTTCCCTCATCCAATCCTCCCCTCCCCTCTTCCCCAATATAGTCCCACACACTTCTTGCCACCCTCCAACTCCTCCCTCCTTCCAACTCCTACATTCCTCCCATACATGCTCCCACGTTTCTACACTTCTCTCACACAGCCTACATAATTTCTTTTCTTCTCTCTCCCAATACCTTCCCTCTAACATTTCATTTCCCAGCCTAAACCTTGCAACCCTCCTCCATCTACTCTCCCCCCATCCCTTCTCCAAGTACTTTGGAATTCCCTCTCCTTTCACACCCCTATACCACCTACTAAATTTTCCTTCCTCTATTCTTCCCCATCTTTCCTCTTTCTGTCTTTCCCTATCCATTCTCTCCAATTCCTCGATATCCATCTCTCCCTCTCTACTCTGTCTATCCCACTCCTCTATCTCCACACCTCTATCTTTGAAAAATTGTACCCTCTCCCTCTCCCATTTTGACAATTCCTTCCCTTTTTCCACCCTTTCCCTCATCTCCCTTAGACATGCCTGCGCCAACATACTTCCCCTTCCTTCCTCCAGTCTTTTCTCAAACCTACACA
>NW_012026812.1:355024-356672 GCF_000956235.1 Wasmannia auropunctata
ATAATATGGATTAGAATATAATGATTTCAGATTGGAAATAATCCGCAAAAGTAATATTAAAACCAATTATAATTCGTTCGGAATTAAAACCAATTACTTTTTAATCCGGGCGCGGATTGAACCGATTAAAACCAATTAAAATCGATTAAAACGGATTACGTTTTAATCGGTTTTAATCGAACATTTTCAGCAGTGTAAGCTTTGCGATTATGAAACTAATATTTTTGTATCTTTAACTTTAAGAATATGTTATGATTTTAAACCCTCTATTTCTTTAAAGACCTTACCCTTGTTCATCACTTGCCTATGTAAGAAGCGCACTTGATCCGATCCCAGGTCATAAGGATTAAGTTCCTTGACCTAAAACAGGACTGACAATCGCGCTGATTCATAAAAACAAAGTAATAGCGTCCTTCTCAGAGCGTTGACTCGTCTTTCGAACCTTTGCAAAAGCGCCTTCGACTCGCATCGTGCGCCTCTGTGCGTACCTGCAAGATAGTTTATCTAGTTGCGTCCTTCCTTACCCCCCTCCACTTCCAATCCCAAGTCGTTCTCATACGAGACTCATTCTCTCACTCAACAAACTAAATCAAATTCCGAGGCTTGGAAACATAACAGTGTCTTATTATTATTATTATTATTATTTTATTATTTCCTTCACATCCACATCGCCAATTCTTCCTATTATCATTAATACAGAAAATAATTCTAATCTTTCCACTCCTAATTCATCCGTTATCCATTGTTATTTCCTCCAATGACTCCTCTGACGGAGATAACAATTGAAAATGAGGCAATATCTCCCAAGGAAGATATTAGAAGAGCTAATAGAAAAGAGGTAATAATTCAACAAAAGAAAAATAGTAGATATATGAATAATAACAACTTTCCGTATTTAATACATATAGAAAGTATAGATAACGAAAATATTGATAATCTCCATCCGGTCAGTCTTAACCATCATTTTTTCAATAAATGTAATAATATCTGTAATATCCGCAGAATAGAAAATGTCTTGTAAGTCAGGAAGGATAATAACTATAATATCCTCACTGCGATTTCGCGTGTAAAGTTTATTATAATGTTTGTTACCCAGTGAGAAACAATTTGTCGACCCGACGTCGATTCGACGTCGAAAAGTGGGTTCGAAATGAGATCGAAATTGACATCGACATCGATGTCTTTTTGACTCCCATGTCGACCTCCTGTCGATTCAAACTGCGAAATCGATTTGACATTGATCATAAATCAAAATCCTGCCCAAGGAGAACAGAAAGATCAAAATGACATAAAAATAAGATCAAATTTTAGTTTGTCAAAATGATGTCAAATTGCATAAATTTTTGATGTATTCTTGATCATTCCCTGAATGAGAAATGATCGCCAATTCGATATACTTATTTACGGAAATTCCTAAAGCGGTCACCCATCCAAGCCATGAACCTTCTGAAACGTGCTTAACCTTGTGATCGTCCGAGAACCGATGCTCCGATGACCTATAAATATTAATTGCTAATAAAAGTATACCAATGGTATAAATCTTTTTAATAGATGTCAAAAAGATGGAATATGTATTAGTTAAGATATATTTTGTTTATAAATATAAAGTTTGCATATATAAAATATTAACAAATATGAAGTTACAATA
>NW_012026812.1:356722-357398 GCF_000956235.1 Wasmannia auropunctata
CTTCACACACGTGATATAACCGGAGATCCGACTCGTTAAGATATTCTCGAAAAGTAATGATATGTATCTATCGTTGCGCGCAGCACGCCCTTTTATTCCAAAAATGAGAAGATTGCACGCACGCACGCACGCACGCACGCACGCATGCACGCACGCACGCACGCACGCACGCACGCACGCACGCACGCACGCACGCACGCACGCACGCACGCACGCACGCACGCACACACACACATATAAACATACACTCATATGTGACACGCTGTTTGTCGTGTATGGTATTTTTTTCCACACCACCACTTTATTATTAGAGGTTATTTGGAAAATATTATACTTATGATATCATTCTTTCCTGTAAATATAATTATGGACGTTCAGTACGACTCTAACATCGTGGTAGTGTTGTTACTGTTCGTTTCTATGAGCTGCGACCGCACTCACGAGCGTGGTGCAACTTCGTCGCTCGTCCGATCCGCGTAATTCCGCGAAAACGATAAAAGGAAATCTAATGCGCGATTAACCGTAACTCAGGCATCTCGCCTATCGAAAACGGGAACAAAAATTGAGCGCCAGGCACGTTATAGAGAGTGCCTCTCTACTGAAAAATCTCGTTGTCCGGAAATCTAATGACTCAAGAGAAAATTAGTTAATCACGCGATCAGGCGCGAATTCAATA
>NW_012026812.1:357448-360018 GCF_000956235.1 Wasmannia auropunctata
CTTGATGTCAAAACAATTTGATCGAAATGGCCTGATTTTCGATATCAATTTCGATTCGATGAGTTTTCGATGACATCGACATCGAAACGACGTCGATTCGACATCAGCCTTCTCACTGGGTAGATTTATGTCACCAATACACCGCATGAACGTCTAATCGCGTCGTATACTTCGCCTTTTATGTCGCAACAACGCCTAGGGACTATACGTTGCCCTGAGGGTGCCGTCCCATGGCACAGATTTTTCACGTAACGCGTATCGCGTAACCAATCAGAGGTGTTACGCGTTACGCGTTTTCTGTTTACGCAAAATTTATTTCCATGTGTCCCATGGAATATAAAAAGGTTAAATAGCATACACGATAGCCAATCACATCTTTATATTCTTTTAGACTGTTTCAATAGAAATTGCAAAGGTCGCAATTTATTGGTTACGCGCATTTATAATATAATACTCCATGGGACATACGGAAATCAATTTTGCGTAATGCAGCTAGCATACACACATATTATACATACATACACATTATATACAATTACCGAAAAAAATAATAATAAGCAAGCAAGCAGTTTCCGAAAATGAATTCCGATCAACTATTATTATATATTTTTACTTTTCACAAGAAAATGTTACAAACAATTAATCATACAACGGCAGAAATTAAGTTAAAGAAATTAACAGCTTTATATTTATTAATGTGTCAAAATAAAAGAAAAATAGCGTGTAAACGAAAATATTGGGTTCATCCAATTTTTTCGACCAATATTAGAAAGCAATTTGGAGCAAGTAACACTCTCATAAAAAAATTATATTTTTATAATGATAAGAAATTTATCAATTATTTTCGAATGCCTGTAGACGTTTATTGATAAATTACTTACTGCAGTTGAACCATACATTAAAAAGCAAGAATGTGTTCGAGAAACAATATCTACAAATATACGATTAGAAATATGTTTGCGGTATTTGGCTTCTGGAGATAGTAGGAAATCTCTTTCTTTCGCATTTCGAGTAACGCACAATACTATTTCAAAAATTGTGTCTGAAACATGTGATGCAATTTGGGTAGCATTAAAAGATACAGTTTTTGAGAACCCAAAAAAGATTAGTACTTAAAAATAGCAAATGAATTTGAAGAAAAATGGAATTTCCCAAATTGTATAGGAGCATTAGACGGAAAACATGTCATAATCCAAGTAATACATGACTCTAAAGTATTTTATTTTAATATTTAATATTAAACTACTAATTTTTTTTTAAACTGCACAGGTTCCTCCAAACAGTGGATCTACATTTTACAATTATAAGGGTCAACACAGTATTAATTTACTTGCACTTTGTGTTGCACAATATCGGTTTACCTTCTTAGATATTGGAGCGGAAGGACGGCACAGTGATGGTGGAGTGTTTCGTAATAGCAAATTATTTACTTTATTAGAAGAAAATTCTCTACACCCAAACAGCACAAGGACGTCCCCAGGGCGTTCAGGACGGGATTTGAGGACATCCTCTCAGGAAGTCTTATTTTCATCCAGGGATGTCCTAAGGACATCCTGTGGTATAGCAAATGAGCACCTCATCGTGTCCTTAGGAGGTCCCGAGGACGTCCTCAGGACATATTTACACACTGAAAAAAGAATCTGGTTGCATTAATAGAAAATCTGTTAGAGTTAACTAGTATGTCTATTTGAAAATCGACGAATCAAAATTCTTATAGGATTCACCAGACGAATACATATGATTAATTTTTTTTTGTTAAATCTATCAGAATTTCTTGTCGATCGAATCATTTTTCTTGTTAAATATATCAGAAATTTTTGTTGATCGAACAATTTTTTTGTGTTAAATATACCAAAATTTCTTTTGTTGTGTAACTGATTTTCTCATATTAAATACACTTTAGCATATATTAATTTCCAGAAATATAAGATTCTAAATTAATTTTGGTACAGAATTAAAAACTGTACTATCAAAATACATCTTTCGGTTTTTTTCATATTTGATCGCACTTTAAGAAATGGTAAAAATCTCATGATGCTGCATCTTTTATACTATTGCGTAGTGATTTTTAAATTGAAATTCGTCCATCATGTCCATCTTGTGGCGACAGAGCGTACTAATATAACCAGAAATTTTGTAGATCCAACTAGAAAATATTAATCAAATCCATATAACAAAGTCTATCAAATGTTCTAGTAATACAATATCGAATCCTCTTATTATAATTAGAAATTCTGTTTAATATAAGTATTTATATATAATGGCTGTACATTATTCAATAAATTGCTAATTCCAAAAAAAATGTATAATGTCGTTAGTCTGATTATGAGTTTCAAATCATTATGTTAAAGAATGACACAGAATTTATCGATTTTTATTTATAATGACATCGAATTTCTGTTCATACGCACAATATCTATAATCCTGTGGAAATCTTGAACTATCCTACAAGAATGTCTCTAGGACCTCCTGAGACTGTCCCCAAGACGTCCTCAGCCTGAACTGAGGCTGTTCTAAAAGTATCCTGAAGAAGGTATCCTAACCCTTACAAAAAAGACGCACCGGCTAGG
>NW_012026812.1:360068-360563 GCF_000956235.1 Wasmannia auropunctata
GCTGTGTATAAGAGACAGCCCCTACCTTCATTCCCTTCACTACTAAATTCTTTCTTCTATTCTCTCTCTCCTTCCTCTCCCATCTCCTTTCTAATTCCTTGACCCTTTCCTTCCAATCCTCTTTTCCTCCTCCTTTGTTTCTGTCTATCTCTGTTTCTCCCCTCCTCCTCGTCACACCCTCCCCCTCCCTGCTCTTTCCCATTATCACCCCCTCTAACTTCCTTTCTATCTCCTCTATCCTTTCTCGGAATTCTTCCCTTTCCTTCTCCCATATCCTCTCTCTATCCCTCCACTCATTTTTAATTTTTTCCATTTCCTCCCTCAAGGTTTCCTTCTGCACTTCCGTCACTCTATTCAACTCTGCACTCACCCCTTTCATTCCCTCTCTCACCTCCCCCCTTAACTCCTCTCTCAGCTCCTTCATCATCCCCCTCATTTCCTCCTTCCATCCTTTTTCCCCAGGCGACCTCCCCACCTTGCAGCTTCTCTTAAAAA
>NW_012026812.1:360613-361515 GCF_000956235.1 Wasmannia auropunctata
GCCCAGTTATAATCCCATAAAAATTACGTTTCCTTACTTTAGTCATAAGTACAAATTATAATCTCATAATTATATATTTTCTAAGAAAGTATGAAATCCTTAAATTGTGCTAATTACAGAGAGAATATGAAGAGAATATCATATAAGTCTTAGGTGTCTGCATTACCTACAAAATAAACTGTTGTACTACTTTAAAAAAATATAACCCTAGGTGAGATAGTTTTTTTAAATTTAAAAAAAGTTAAACCCAAGTAATACGTATCTTTTAATTTATTCAAAACTTTTCCTATTGCAATTGAAGTGCTAGTAGTTATTTTATTTTCTTTTAAATATTTTATTTTATTACAAAATTGCGTTACACAATCTAAGTGTCATCACTAAAAAGTAAAGAGGTAACAGTACAAAATTTAAAAAATCTATTTTTATAATTTTTTTTCATGTTAAAACACTTGGCGCTGCTGGACCGAATAAAGAAAACAATAAAATAAATTAGAAATAATAATAAAAATTGATCAAAATTGTACAGATTAAATGAAAATGTAACAATTATCATTATATTATCTTATTATGTTAATTTATTATTATATTAAATGATATACAGTTATTAGTTAACACATATTAAAACCCAAAAAATTATGGAAGGATCCACGAAAATATAAAAACAATTAGCGTAATAAGTGTGTATGTGTGTAAATGATCAATGATCATATAATGATAAATAGTAACATTTATTTTCATTTAATGTATATAATTTTAAATGTTTGTTTTATTCGGTCCAGCAGCGCCAAGTGTTTTAATATGAAAAAAATTATAAGAATAGATTTTTTTAAATTTTGTACTGTTACCTCTTTACTTTTTAGTGATGACACTTAGATTGTGTAACGCAATTTTGTAATAAAATA
>NW_012026812.1:361565-362737 GCF_000956235.1 Wasmannia auropunctata
TAATTTAAACGGACATTGGGTTTGCAGCTATTATGATACTAAAATGATTTACATTTATGATTCATTAAATTTTAAACGGTTGCATATGCACCATAAAATTTATCTTGAAAAATTATATCCTTTTTATCATTTTAATAAACATTCAATACAATTTCCAACAGTTCAAAGCCAACCTAATTGTAATGATTGTGGTGTTTTTGCAATCGCGTTCGCAGTATCACTTTTGTATGGTTTTCAACCAGATACAGTTATATATGATCAAAGTTTAATGCGTCAACATTTAGTACAAATGTTCGAATTAAATAAGATGGAACATTTTCCTACAATTATAAGATCTAATTCAGAACAATTAATTGACGAAAATATATTCAATCAAAATAATAAATATATTAATAATATTATTAGTACTATTCAAAATTTGAAACCCAAACATGGTACAAAAAGAAAGATAAATTTTATTAATATGGGTAATAAACAAAAAAAATGTGTATTAGAAACCTCAGAAAGTATTTTACTTCATAAAACAAATATTAATTTATCTGAAAGAAAAAATATTGCTAATGAAAAAAAAAGTATTACTAATAAAAAGTATTATAAATTGCATAAAGATTATTTGCTAAGACAACAGAAAAAAAATTATGAATTACAAAAAGAAAAGTTGTTAGTAAAACAGAAAGAAAATTATAAATTACACAAAGGAAAGTTGTTAGCAAAACAGAAAGAAAATTATAAATTACACAAAGAAAAATTATTAGCAAAACGGAAAGAAAATTATAAATTACACAAAGAAAAGTTGTTAGCAAGAAAGAAAGAAAATTATAAATTACACAAAGAAAAGTTGGCAGTTTAGCAAAACAGAAAGAAAAATATAAAATTTGTAAGAACGATTTACATCATAAAAGTCAAAGAGTTCTTTTTAATAAAAAGTATTACAAATTGCATCAAAACAATGTGTTATCATACAAAAAAATTTATTATAAAACGTATAAAAAGAAAAAAATCTAATGTTAATAATTCGTTAAAAAATAAAGTGAAATTAAAATATACTAAAGAAAAATATATCAGAAATGTATCTAAATATATTAGAATGTCGTCATTAGAAGAAAATAGATTAGAAGCAGAACGTATAGTGAAATGGTGTTTCTACACAAGAAAACTTTATATTAATCAAA
>NW_012026812.1:362787-363187 GCF_000956235.1 Wasmannia auropunctata
GCTTCGGCATACTCCTTCCTCTGCGCAGGCAGCTTAGCCTGAAATTCCCCGCAACAGAGTATGTAGTGATCCTTCCTACACAGCGAGCATTTCGTCGTCGGTCTTTGTGTTAGATGTGCTCGTGCCGCGCGCGGCGCGGTCCCGCTGACCGACGTCTCCCATTCCCGCCGGGAACGTGGGTCGAGCATCTCCACCGCGAGGTGCACCAGGATGTCGCTGCTATTACTGATTGGACGACCGATGCTCTCCAAGGTGCTCACAGTATGCAGCACGCCGTGAACCACTCGTCTCAAGTCCGGTACGGACTCACTCTTCAATTTAGGCAGGGCGGTGAAGGTCGCGAGGCAGGACCTCACCAACAGGCGCTTGTTCGCATACCGTTCGGCAAGTGTGGCCCATG
>NW_012026812.1:363237-363824 GCF_000956235.1 Wasmannia auropunctata
TTCAGTTACCAGTAGAACATGGCTGTACTGCTAAATATAGACAACTTTCTGATGCAGTTCTTAAAATTATACGAGAGCAATTAAAAAATGTTGCTTTAATAATTATTGATGAGGTTTCAATGATTTCAAATATTACATTAATGTATATACATCTTCGATTGACAGAAATATTTAATACTGGTGAATCTGATAACGGATGGTTTGGCGAAAAACATATATTACTTTTTGGAGATCTTTTGCAACTTCCACCCGTATGTGAAGAACCACCGTTCATTGAGTTATCAACAACGAAAGTTGAGAAATACATTGGAGGGATGGGCTCAACAGATTTATGGTCGTTATTTAATTATGATGAATTGCAAATTAATGTACGACAACAAAATGATAATTCTTATCGAGATATACTTTCGAGAATTCGAATAGGAACTGTAACAGATTCTGACACAGCTGTTTTAAATACGAGAAAAATAAAATTTACAGAGACTTCTTGTGATGGTCGATTGCAAGAATTATGCAATTATTTAGAAAAATTGCCATTAGATGCAGTTTGTCTACTTCCAACTTGTGCATTATGTGATACTTTGAAC
>NW_012026812.1:363874-366914 GCF_000956235.1 Wasmannia auropunctata
TTATATATCACACACTTAATACATATTTATATGTATATATATGAATTAGAGTATGTATTATATTGTAACTTTTTTATAATATTACACATACTGTAGTAACCACACGTGTGTATGTTCCGATCTGTGTAATAACTAAATTGTAGTACCGTCTTATAATATGTGTCGCTACTGTAATAAGTTGGCCGCCGTAATATTTGTATTACAATAACTATACACGCGTGTGGTCCGTCGAATGTAATATTTTCGTGAGGGATTACAATAACTACATGAATTACAATCCCTAGCCCGTGCGTCTTTTTCGTAAGGGAAGGACGTCCCGAGGACATCTCCTGGATATATGAATATCTTCAAAATGTCCTAGGACGTCTTGAGACATATTTAGGATGATCCTGAGGACGTACTGTGCTGTTTGGGTAAATACCATCTCCAACAGTAGTTAGAGCCAATGGTCTCATTTTGCCATATGTGATTGTGGCAGATGAAGCTTTTTCTTTGAAAAGTTATATGATGCGACCATATTCTC
The DNA here is from genome assembly GCF_000956235.1 of Wasmannia auropunctata. Taxonomy (NCBI): domain Eukaryota; kingdom Metazoa; phylum Arthropoda; class Insecta; order Hymenoptera; family Formicidae; genus Wasmannia; species Wasmannia auropunctata. The sequence goes on from NW_012026812.1 coordinate 364,398, forward strand.
GAAGTCAAAGTCTTAATCTAAAAGGAAAAAAGTATTTAACTATAGATTGAGTCGAGCAAGGCGCGTTATAGAAAGTACATTTGGAATATTAGTGACAAGATGGAGAATTTATAAAAAACCAATTGTAGCATCTCTTACATTAACTGAAAAAATTGTGCAAACAACATGTTGCTTACACAACTTTATAATTAATTGCGAAGGTGAAGATCGGTTTTATTCAACTTTACAATCGGCCAATTATCAGGTTGCATCTGAAGGTTTTCAAGATATCACAGATGAAATAAATTCTCCTTTTTGTGAAAATGTAATACATATAAGAGATCAATTTGCTATGTACTTTGAAACAGATGGTGCAGTTCCGTGGCAATGGGAAAAAGTACTGCTTAATGACTTTTAATATTTTAAATTATTCGAAAAATATGTAACGAAACACATTTCGCTCCCACGTGCGCGAACCGGCCTCCCATCGCTCGAGCATCTCCGGCGGGTGACCGAGCGATAACGGAAATCCGACCCCACCACGCCATCGGAGGTGGGGAGCCTGCACACGCGATCGACACGTGACAGCCGGGTACACTGAGAAAAAAAATTGATTGAACTAACTAAATTTGTATAGTTGTTTGAGCCAATGATTGATTCAACAGTTCTTTAGTTGCACAAAGAAAGGTATTGTTCATTCATGCCAACTATCTAAAATTTTTTGATCAAGAATTAACTAAACTAACTCAATTAAATTATTTTGTTCGAAATACTAGTAGTATTTATTTGTATTTGCATGCTATTTAGTTATCCAAGTAATATATTTGTTTAAATTTCAAGTATCACTTTGACTAAACGATGCTGATGGGCTTAATAAATAGTATGTATTTTTAATTGAACGGTTGAGTTAAATACGATAAATTTTTATTGAAATAAACAGCAGATTTCATTAATTTCAATTTTTAAAGTAACAAAAATATTTTGTACATTTTCAAAAATTTTTTGATGGATAAACCAAGCGCCATCAAAAATCGAATAAATTAACTGTTTGTTAAAATTTCTAGTCTAAATAAATCTCAGTTGATTCATGATTGATTTAGTTAAAAATAAATATTATTTTCTTTTATTAACAACTAAAAGACATGATTAAATGTCACATCTTTTTCGTATTACGTTAATTATTTGATATATTTCTTTTAACTAAATGAAACTGCAGTTCAACTATTTGAATTTTGTTCAATTTTGATTTACTGCGCAAGCGTACGTTAATGTTACGTGGCAAGGATTCTTAATTTTTTGGTAGTCTGCATTGAACATACAAATATAGTTCGCTTGCGCAGTGTCAAAATTTAACAAAATTTAAATGGTTGAACTGCGGTTTCGTTTAGTTAAAGGAAACATATTAAATAGTTGACGTAAAACAATATTGATAGTAAGTAAAAGCCTTAGTAACTGCGAAACAAAAGACAGTCTGCTCCTCTTCGATAGCCGAACTCAGTCGAAACGCCGAACTCGCATGGACACGACGGTGCTTCGTACTTGTGCGTGCGTGTTGCAGGCAGATTCTACAAACCCTACAGTTCAAGGGTATTTGTCGCAAGAGGAAGACGTTTCTTTATTATTGATCTGTGTAAATCTGTGTTAAAAGCTGTGTGAATTGATAAATTGTGTCAAGTGTGCAGAAATGGCAAACATTATTCCATTATTTGTTCGTGGGGGATGAAAGATTCTGTGGAATCAGATATCATAAAAATATTGGAAGGTATGTATAACTTTTCTGTTAATTATTCACTGTCTTTATATGAGGAAAAAGAAACATAAATACATGTATAGTATAACGTATATGCGTAATGCAGGCATCGCTTCTTTATCCGATCGAGGGAGAAGGTCTCGTTAACACACATCTCGATAGCACACATCCATTGACCGGTGTCTACAATTTATTCACTGTGTAATTAAGAATTTTTATATTAAATTAGCCAATTGACAATGTGAGCTATCGGATCTCTCTCGATCAAGATATTCAATACGCTTGACACTATAGCAACACAAAAAACTGATATCGGTATGGACGTGTATAAGTCTCGCGATGTTTGTTTATATTAGCGACCTTAGCTTGAGTTTTAAGTCGTAAAAAGAAACGGTTTCTAAAACATGATACGTATCTTCTTTTGTGCTTTATACATGGTACATTATGAAAAAAATTTTATAATAGTTGTTCGCGAGCGGACTTACCGCGGGGAGCGCAAAGTGGGAAGCATCGTGAGCACGAGTCCGAAGAACAAAAACGGAAGATGTAACGTTTAAGACTAACACGTTTATTGAACAATAAAGTATAACTATTTACAACCCGGAGTATTAGGAATTAATTTTGACGAATTAACTCTTCGACTGAAGAGGAAGTTCGCGATTTATCGAATCCGCGACGGCGGATCGACGATAACTTGCGTGAGACAAGGCCCTCGATAAAGGCGTATCGAGCGACCGAAAAAACTGCGTGACCGTAAGCGAGACTAAGCGGCGGCAAAGTGAGTGCGG
>NW_012026812.1:366964-367431 GCF_000956235.1 Wasmannia auropunctata
AAAATCTTTTGAACCAATTATAATGAATTCTGAAGGTGAAGTAATTAACGTTTTACCTGTTATAAAATCAAAAAATAAAAGAAAAGTATGGCTTTGTAGCTCTGTTTGTAAATTCAAAGGTATCATTATTAATGATTTGAAATGTTGTTTTCAGAAATTCTTAAATTGTACATTAAAGAATGTTCATAAATTTCTATACCATGCTTTTAATTGTTTTAATCGAATACATAAAGACAAACTAGATCCATCTCAGGGTTTAATAGATAAACTAGATCCATCTCAGGGTTTTTACAGCGATTATAGAAAAGATGGACTAGGTCATTCTCATGGTTGTTACAGTGACTATAAATCATGTGGTTCATGGTTTTTAGCTATTGAAATAATATCTCCTCATTATCCTAGAATACGAAATATAAAAAGATTAATGTATCGTTTAATTAATATTGATAACAAAGATCGGAAGAGCA
>NW_012026812.1:367481-371509 GCF_000956235.1 Wasmannia auropunctata
AAAAAAACTGAAGATGTAACGTTTAAGACTAACACGTTTATTGAACAATAAAGTATAACTATTTACAACCCGGAGTATTAGGAATTAATTTTGACGAATTAACTCTTCGACTGAAGAGGAAGTTCGCGATTTATCGAATCCGCGACGGCGGATCGACGATAACTTGCGCGAGACAAGGCCCTCGATAAAGGCGTATCGAGCGACCGAAAAAAACTGCGTGACCGTAAGCGAGACTAAGCGGCGGCAAAGTGAGTGCGGGCGATTCCCGCTTTTCCAACGTAGGCCAAGCTCTCCCTCTCGAAGACTCGAATTTGTGGCGTGACCGAAGGGCACTTCCTGTTTGTTCGAGTTGTTTGCTCGAGTTGTTTGTTCGAGCCTTCGAGAAGGAATTCGGTGGAATTTTTAACGCGGCTAATTGTTTTTCGGCAATCAGCCGCTTTCCGCAACGGGGCAGCGCTATTGGTCACGCGGAGCGCAAGCGACGACTGAGGGCTGACGCACCGCCGCGGAGCAGGTCCGATCACGTGAAAGGCACATGCTCGAGCCCGGAGCGGCGCGTAACCTCCAAATGTCCCGCGCGCCCGCGGTCGACTCCCGAACAATAGTCTTAACAAAAATTTATTAGTTGAAATTAATGTTCACAGCAATCAAAAATCCTCTATTATATTATAAAACATTTAGTTGTTTTTGATAAAATAATTTTTTACACATAGCTGTATTGACCAAATAATTTAGTTGCAAGAACCAAATTTTTTTTTGAGAATTGCTAAAGCTTTCTTAATAACAAGTGAAAAGCAATGGCATTACATACATAATTTAAAAATAAGAAACTTAAAATTAGGGAAATTTTTTCCCTTCAGTTTAGAAAAAATATTTTATCATATAAACGCAAAAAAAATTAAGACAGAAGAATCAGAAATAAAAATGATTACATTACATGATAGTCAAAATTTCAGTACCTATGATATTATAATATTATAACCACTAACACATACAGTTCTTATTTTAAGTTTAACATTTTTGAAGTTCTTATTTTTAAAGCCTCAATCGTGTATGTAATGCAATTTTTATTATATCAAGAAAACCTTAGCAATTCTCAAAAAAAAAAGATTAAGTTCTTGCAACTAAATTATTTGATCAATACAGCTGTGCGTAAAAAAATATTTTAGCAAAACCAACTATATTTTTTGTAATATACCAGAAAATATATTTTATTGCTATGTATGAACATTAATTTCAACTATAAATTTTTATTAAGATTATTAATTTTTTTTTCTAATGTACGATTTATAAAGAAACATAAAAGACGATTTTTTGAAAGTAAATTTTTTGAATTTTTTGAAATAAAAGTAAAATGGTTTGTTAACAATCAAAAAGCTTGCTTTTCTGAACGGAATTGTTTTACAATCAACTAAACATTTAATTTTATTTACTAAATTTTTATTTCGTTTATTCTATTAATTTTTTTTTTAATTTTTGAGACGTTGGAGTTACATTTATTTTCAATTTTTAGAAAATGCAATAACCGATGAAAATTTATCTGATCTTACCCCAGAACTCATCAAAGAAATGATACCTAAAATAGGATTACGAATGGAATTTTAAAAAAAATGGATGGCGGTATTTAAGACAGAGCAAATGTTTGATGTTAGTACGCATATATATGTATATGTAGAAAAAAGAATTTTGTTTTACATATCCTGATATACATGAACATTGAGATGTAAATCTTCTCGATTTTGAAGATATACTTTCAATCTTGAGTAATATCTTTTTTACTATGTAACGATGCGCCCCGGTAAACCGCATTGTCCCGGCGACAAACAGCCGATACCGCCCGAACGAACAGCAGTCGGGCGACGAAACGGCGCGAACGCGCCCCATTGTAATTAGGTAAACGCCGCTAGACGGTTTAAACGTTGCACGTTTAAACGTTAGTACGGGAGACATAGCGCAGACGCGCTGCGCTACACGTCTTCCCCACCACCGCGCCAAAACCAGCAACCCGGGAGGTATAAAAAGCCGAGGCAAAGAGCGCCCAGGACCTGTCATCTACGAGCCATCCAACCGCTCCGGTTACGAGACGAAACCTGCTCCCTAGAGGTAGTCGAGAAGTCACGAGTCTTGGCTTCGGTCTAGCAGTTCTGGACGGCTACCTCGAAATCCCCTCACCATCCTCTTGGCCCTCGCTCTAGGGTAACGAGTCTTTGCCTGTGCCACGGGTTCGTGGCAAGCAACCCGGCCAACCCACCCTGTTCGAATCGGCAGCACCTCGGGCCCCGTGTTCGGAGCCGTAGCCAAGTGTCTTGGCCGCCAATTCGAATCCCGACCAACACCTTCTCGGGGAAAATCAGCACCGCCGACCGAAACTCCCGTTCGCTAACGCGAAGGGATTCCGCCCGTGACGCGAGAGCCTTCCGCGAAACGCTCGACAGCCATCACATGGCATTTGTCGCCGTATCACGCGCCTAGCGCGTGCCGCCGCGTCACTGCGCCACCCGCCAGCCGCGACCACCGCCGTCCGCGTTACACGTTGGGACGCGCCGCTCATCGTCCGTGCCACCCGTGGCGCGACTCACCGCGGACCTGTACATATGCTTGTAAATAGTTACGTTTAAGGAATATGTTTGTAAATAGTTACGTTCAAGGGAATAAATTTATAGTGTAATTATCCGAGAAGTACACGTCTCGTTATTACCCGGAACCCCTCCTTCCCTCGCCTGAACTACTTTCGATTCCTGGACACGCCCGCGCCGGCGAGCTGATCCGCGATATCGAAGGGTAGGTCGTTTCAACTATATTGACTAGGATTCGAGGACAGACATCTGAAACATCAGAAAGTTTGTTATCACTAAGTTCATCAGATGATTTTTATAATGTAAAAAGATAGAACGTTTGTACGGGAAAACAGACGTTTGCTTTGAGAACGAAAAGTATCAATATCAAAGAAATTCTATATACGAATATCCAAGGAAAGGCGATTGTAAAATCTTATAAAAAATCCAAATCTTTGACACGACAATCTAGAATGCTAATTGTTGACATTATTCTAACAGAATTACTGAATGAAACTGCCAAGTAATTTTATTTTATATTTTTTAATAATGTTAATATTTGCATAATAAACGTGCATATGGATATTTTCAGTTGTTTATATCCTATTTAATTATATTTTATTTTATTTCATTTTCAGTTTGAAAAATGAAGATTTTCGATACATAGTAGAGGAAATAGTAAAACTTTTTCCCACCAAAGCTACAACGACGTATTACATTCCGCCAGTCAAAAAAATTATCGCGAGTTGGAAAATCTTTAATTTCACGTGGAAAACTGGTGGACAAATATCGAAATAAAATACGCTCCTTGAAACTTATCAATGAGTGGAAACCAATAGACGATCATAGAACCGAAACTTCGGACTTATCCTCTGATGAAGGTAGTCTGTAATAGAAACTTAAAATTACATCTTACTTATTAATTGAATATTTATTACATTCTAATTTTTTTATCTTAGAAACAACTGTTCTCGATGCTAAAGCATGGCTACAAAGTCATTCTATGCCATAGGAAATTGTTGTTACAAAATGGAAGTTAACAGCTGAATATCGATGAAAAAGTATTAAGTCAAATCACGATTTAAAATTGTTGAGGATGGGTATTAATTAAGCGGGATTACTCGAAAAATAGCGCGAGATCGGTTTCGTAACGTGTATATATATTTTTCCACATGCAAAGAAGGCGCTCACCGTCTACAGCGCCACACGGCGCCACCGCTTAACTGCGTAATGGGACATTTACATGACAACAAAAATTGTGTCAAATTTTTGAAAGCTGGCCCATTCTTAAAAATCCAAATGCATATACATTAATTGAAGAGGATTATTCTGATCTGAAATTATCAACGCAAGAATTAACATTGGAAAGTTGGAAAACTTTTTTTGTAAAAATTTTAGCTGTTCGGCCACCGAAAAAAGCGATGACAATGCACAAGCTTTGATAGAGTTGCTTCAATGCGAAGAATTGACCGA
>NW_012026812.1:371559-372486 GCF_000956235.1 Wasmannia auropunctata
GTGCTCTTCCGATCTGACTGAGAGAGATAGTGCGATTTGAGGAGATTACTATCATTTTACCTTATAGCAAGATGGCGTTGGTGTCAATAACAGCTGTTGACATCGGTCATTTTACTGTTAAATAAAATAAGATAATAATCCCTTCAAACGCTATAATATCTCTCTCAGTCGTAAACTGTCAACTTCCGGCTTTAAGGCCGAGACACAGACTTTTGCATAACGCATAAAATATAAGGCATAAGAAAATCAACCAATCAGAGTCCTTCATTTCATACTCTAATTTGTTGATTCTTTTATGGCTGCGTTCCTCTTACTTACAGTGCTTATAAGCATCATTTGTCTTTGTTTAATATTTGATAAACAACAAGGATGAAATGATTTTGTGAGCACTGTAACCAACTGTAAGCGCCAAACGGAACACAGCCTACGCCTTACGTCTTATGCGTTATGCAGCGTTATGCAAAAGTCTGTGTCGCGGCCTTTAAGGGCTGTCTACAATAAGAGTATTAAGTCTTAAGCCGTAAGAAATTGACCAATCACAGTCAAATATAAGAAGAATAATCGACTGTGACTGGTCAATTTCTTACGGCTTACGACTTGCTACTCTCATTGTAGATAGACCTTTACACTGTGGACAGAATGCTTGGTATTTATATAAAATATATATATGTCGTTGGACATCATCGTTACATAGCATTGTTGGCAACACTGTTGGTAGCACTGTTGGCAGTACTGTTGGTTTCGTAAAGGCGACAAGCGAGACACGCAAGTTTTTGTTTGTTACGCTTTTTTTACATTCTAACAACTTTCACAGCTTTTTTATCGCTGCTTCTTATAACGTGAATACTGCTTTGTTATAAAATTAATTTGATATTATGTTTGATTTGTCGAGAATTTAATTCTTGGCGTTATTTAATGTATTCATAT
>NW_012026812.1:372536-373714 GCF_000956235.1 Wasmannia auropunctata
TAAACATATTCTCCGGGGTCTAATACTAACGGTTTTACGCGTTTATCGTAATATTGTTTTGCAGATTCCTTAGCTTTTCGAAGGTTTTCCTCCGCATTTTTCTTCAAATAAGACAATCTATCAACTAAATCTACGAGAAATTCTCTGTGCGTAAGTCCTTGACGAGGTTCGATAAGCGTTGAGGGTAATCGCGGCTTTCGACCAAATATTAGTTCGTAAGGAGATATTTTTGTTCCTTCATGATACGAAGTGTTATATGAAAACATTGCGGCATCTAGAGACAAATCCCAATTATTCTGTTGTTGATTAATAAAAGGCTTTAAATATTCAGCTAATACATGGTGTGAGCGTTCGTGAGCGTTCTAGAGATCCGTTGGATTGCGGATGATAAATACTAGTTTTAATCTGTTTTATTCTAAAAATTCTAGCAACTTCTTTCATTATTTCTCCGGAAATATTACTGCCTTGATCTGAGAGCAATTCTGCAGGTGCACCAAAAGTATAAATGAATTTATTAATAATCATGTCGGCTATTGTTGTGCTATTAGTATCTGGTAATGGATATGCTGTGCAAAATTTTGACAACTGATCTTGTGTGGTTAATATATATTTATTTCCTTTTTCTGTTTCCGGTAAAGGTCCTACTATATCTATTGCAATTTTTTGAAATGTTTCGCTCGGAGTATCCGTAATCAACATAGGAGCTTTCGTTTTTTCACGAATTAATTTACGTTTCTGACAATCATGGCATGCTCTCACATAATTTTTAACATCTCTTTTCATACCGTCCCACGAATATTGTTGTACTCTTTTTAGAGTTTTAGTAACGCCTTTATGGCCGACTTTTGAGCTGTGCAATTCTTTAAGTATCTCTTGTTTTTCATTTAGATCAGTAATTTCTTTCGGAGCGGAATCGAGTAAAAATATTTGTAACGGTGTATCTTTAAATAAATATTTAATCATCTGAGTTATTTTTATTTTATTAACAGCATTATCTATGGGTGCTATTGATATTATTTTCTGATTATGTGAAATGGCATAATTCTTTAATTTAATTAAACATTTAAATACGGTTTCTAGATTTATGGGTGTCTGTTTACTTTCTCGCGTAATAAGATTTATTTCAGTTGAGCGTTTCTTTTTTATTATGTTAATATTCCCTGGCGTAAGTGTTATAT
>NW_012026812.1:373734-375811 GCF_000956235.1 Wasmannia auropunctata
TCGAAAATGTTTTGTCGACCAAACAATAGCTAGAAGTTCTTTTTCTGTAGTATCGTAATTACGTTCTGCTTTATTGAGGGTTCGGGAAGCGTACGCAATCGGGAGATCGTTTCCGATTTCACCCTGAGATAAAACTGCGCCGATTCCTTTGTCGCTCGCGTCAGTAGTTAATATAAATTCTTTATTGAAATCCGGGTATTTTAAGATAGGTTTGTTTGACAATAATTGTTTAAGTTTTTCGAAATTTATTTGTTGTCGCATTTCCCATTTAAATGATGTATGTTAAGGACATATAATTTGATTTAAAAAGAAAATATTTGGCGCCACCACTAGCGCTATCAAAGCTAAAACGATTTAAGTCCAAGAGAGGGCGCTGATGGATGTCGGTGGTTGACGACGACAACGACTGGAAGTATTGTATGTAAAAGAACAAGAAGTTATGTACGATAACGTGGAGAATAAAGGCATTTAATATTCGCAATAAACGCATATATTCGCATTATTCGCGAATCCAGCGATTCAGTTGAGCCAGCGAGGCTTAAACAGTTGTAACGATGCGCCCCGGGAAACCGCATTGTCCCGGCGACAAACAGCCGATACCGCCCGAACGAACAGCAGTCGGGCGACGAAACGGCGCGAACGCGCCCATTATAATTTGTTAAACGCCGCTAGACGGTTTAAACGTTGCACGTTTGAACATTAGTCCAGGAGGCATAGCGCAGACGCGCTGCGCTATACGTCTCCCCCACCACCGCGCCAAAACCGGCAACCCGGGGGGTATAAAAAGCCGAGGCAAAGAGTGCCCGGGACCTGTCGTCTACGAGCCATCCGACCGCTCCGACTACGAGACGAAACCTGCTTCCTAGAAATAGTCGAGAAGTCACGAGTCTTGGCTTCGGTCTAGTTGTTCTGGATGACTACTTCAAACTCCTCTCGGCTCTCGCTCTAGGGTAACAAGTCTTTGCCCACGCCACGGGTTCGTGGCGAGCGATCCGGCCAACCCATCCTATTCGAATCGGCAGCACCTCGGGCCCCGTGTTCGGAGCCGAAAGCCCAGTGTCTTGGGCGCCTATTCGAATCCCGACCGACACCTTCTCGGGGAAACCTAACACCGCCGAAACTCCCGTCCGCTAGACGTGAAGAGATTCCGCCCGTGACGCGAGAGCCTTCCGGGAAAACGCTCGACAGCCACCACATGGCACTCGTCGCCGTAACACACGCCTAGAGCGTGCCGCCGTGCCTCTGCGTCACACGCCAGCCGCGACCACCGCCGCCCGCGTTACACGTTGCGACGCACCGCTCACCGTCCGCATCACCCGTGGCGCGACTCACCGCGGAACTGTACATATACGCTTGTAAATAGTTATGGTTGTAAATAGTTAGAGTTAAGAGAATAAATCCGTATTGTATTCGTTCGAGAAATACACGCCTCGTTATTTCCGGAACCCCCCTTCCCTCGCCTGAACCACTTTCGACTCCTGGACACGCCGGCGAGCTGATCCGCGACTCGAAAGGAAGGTTGTTTCACAGTGTATTTTTCCTGAGAAGCGAAGTGAATGGTTGTGTAAGTAAGCTAAAATCTTTAATAAATCGTCGATAATATCCTACAAGGCCTAGCAATTGTCTAAGTTCCTTGTGATTTTTAGGAGCGGGATATTCTTTTATTGACTTTATTTTTCCTGGATTAGGTTTTACTCCGTTTTCCGATATTATGTGTCCTAAATAAATTAATTTCTTCTTAAAAAATTCGCACTTATCTGGTTGCAAGCTGAGGCCTGCCTCTCTTAAACGTTGAAAAAGTTTATTCAGTTTATTTTTATGTTCTTCTAAAGATTCCGCGTAAATGACAATATTATTTAGATAAACGAAGCAAATAGTTCCAATTAGACCTGTTAATACGTTGTCCATTAAACGCTGGAATGTTGCGGGGGCATTCTTTAGTCCAAATGGCATCTTTTTATATTCGAAATGTCCGTTCGGTGTGCTAAAAGCCGTTTTTATTGAATCTTTCGGATTCATCGGAATTTGATGAAACCCGGAAGCTAAGTCAAAGCATGAAAAATATCGCGCTTTGCCT
>NW_012026812.1:375861-376611 GCF_000956235.1 Wasmannia auropunctata
CTCACACACACCGGAAACGGAAGTCCCCAGGTACTATGTACGATAAAATCTAATTATTTTAACAATTCAACATTGGAAACAGTGAATTTCTTTTGATAGATCGAATGCTTTTGATTGTTGTCTCTGTATGGAGAAAGAGATATGCGTGTATTTGTGAATGAATTCTGTGGACCCACGGATTCGCTAGTGACATCGAAATTTACCAAACGGGAAAGATAGAGGAAAGATGAAGTAGAGATGCTTTAGAAAGATGACTAGAGACGAGTTATTCGTACGAGAGTTCATTTGAGACTACTGGCGGAAATCGTTGACGATGTACATCGAAATGAGAAGCCGTCGGTGTAAGGGTGAGAAAAGGAAACAATGCCGTATGTTTACTTTAGTTCGAAACAGCTGATTGGCAGCGAAAAACAAGAAGGAATGTCAAGGTCTCGGCACTGGCACGAAATAAGACTCAACACATATTAAACATTAAAATATAATAAATTTTAATAAGATATAGAATATGTATCAAGCTCTGCGATAGCGGCGCGACGCCAAGTATATAAAAATCGGGTGATGACTTGTGAGTATACGGCACTGGCACTGCGCTACCGCTTAGCTTTATCTCGAAGTTTTGCCTCGTCAGATTTCCGATTTTTAATATCTCGGAAACGAAAGTTCTAATAAAAAAATCTAATGACACTTTTGCTATATAATGTCGATACGAGCTTTCGATTGAGACCAGTCCGAATGAAATCGGTGCAGTCA
>NW_012026812.1:376661-377132 GCF_000956235.1 Wasmannia auropunctata
TGATATACTAATGTATCGGGGTGTAGAGCGTTAGATTTTATTATATTTATATCGGCTCCCGTGTCTAGTAAAAACTTATCTAATGGGTTTCGGAGTTGGCTGAAAGGGATAGAGATGACATTTCGCGAGGTAGTTCTAATTGTGTATGTTCTGATTCCTCGATTAATTGAACTGGATTCGCGCGGCTCGTGGATTGGCCTTGGCGTTGCGCGCTTTTCGCCTGGCCTTGATAGTTTAAAGGCGAGTTATTCTGATTATTAAAACGATTATAATTATGCGATGTATTAGTTGAATTATTTGCAGAATATTGATTATTATAATTTCGTGTATTATTTATCGGTCGATTGTTTTGCGTATTACGATTATTATCTTGATAGTTACCAAAATTTTGCCCAGTGTTAGATTCACGTCTGTAATTATTATATCGAGTATTAAAATTTTGATTACGATTGTGAAAAGCTTTTCTGCGGC
>NW_012026812.1:377152-378426 GCF_000956235.1 Wasmannia auropunctata
CTTTTTAACGCGTTGCATAATTCATCGATATTCGTTATTGTGTGTATTGATCTAATTAATGCGGCGTCTCCTGTTAATTTTGTTTGTAAGATTGCTCTAAAAAAGAATTCTCTTTTATCCGGTTCCACTAATTCTATAACTCCTTTGCAATCGGATGCGAATTGATGTACTGGAATATTTGTGCCATTAAAAGTTGGCAAAAGATTTAAACTGTGTCAGACAGAGAAATAACTGGCGTTAGTTGAGGTGGAAGACCTTCGACTTCGTTGGTTATCATTAGAATTGCTTGGCCTAAGAATATCTGCCGATGACGCCTGAGTTATCCATGCTTATCGCGTTTTTTCTTAAAAGTATATGTTTGGATTCGAAGCTACTACTCGTTGAATCGCTATCGGAACTATCTGTATTATAATGAGCTTTTTTATTTCTATAATTCATAAAACTTACAGAAGTAGAATAACGTAAAACATGTTTATCCGGTCAATGATTATCGCTAGTCCGAGATGCTGTTGTCCGTCGATGTAATATAGTATAGCCTTTTTACGTGTTGGCCGTCCACGGAGTCGCGCTGTCGTCCACGGAGTTGTTCCGACGTTGCCGTCCACGGAGTCGGTCCGTCGTTGCCCTCCGATTGACTCAAGGGAGTACTCCGATTTTCGTACTCGTGCAGGTATCTTGTGCTTTTTCTCTCGTTTGTCTGGCTGTTATACTTCTGCGATAACTCGGTTTCCTGGTGCCTTTTTCCTCAGACATTGGGCTGTCAAGAGGTTTTATCGGCAGGTAGACCGGTTCACAGATTGCTATTACGCCAATTTACGCTTGTCCAGCAGGAACAATTATCGTAGCCTTTTGTCTTCTCCCTCAATGTCACGAGGTTTACTCGACTTAGGCTTTGCTGTATGTCCTTTCTCCGTGCCTTATCAGATGCCTCTGACTTTACGTATGTAACAGAGCAGAGCGTTGATAAAGGCCTCCAGTCCTCGGGACACTTGAGTAACTGCTGCCACCAATTGTTACGAGCCGAAGCCACGTAAGGTATAGAAGTAAATCGACAACTGTTCACTTACGAAATACTTTATTCTGGACTATTATAAAGCGAGGTGTATTCGCTACGAGAGACGACACAGAACTAACTATTCGCTCAAGAGAGATCTTCGTTTAAAGTCTCGCGAGTGGAGCGTTTATATAAAGTAAACAGTAGATATCGAAGGGTATAAGTATTTATGTTTATTACGGTTAGGCATATTAGGTTACGGACCCAAACATAGGGTCAG
>NW_012026812.1:378446-378806 GCF_000956235.1 Wasmannia auropunctata
AATATGGCCAAAGTCGTTGGCCTTTATCAATGTCATGATCCTGAACAACATTCAAAAGGTTTCAGCTAGTGTTTGGACACCTTGGATGATGCTAATGCCGACAGTACTCCAACTTTCAAGCTTCATAACTCAAGATTTATTTCATAAAAAAATATTTTATTTATGTGTTTTGGAAAGTTCTCGAGGCGTGCTATAAGAACATGTAATGAAAAATTGGGGGTTCCATTTAAAAAATTCAAAGTGACCTTGTCCTGACCTTGACGACGCCACTCAGGGTCAAACCAATGTTATCATCTTATGTCCCCCTCGAAATCCTACAACTTTTGTCTGAAAAATTTTTCTCTCCCGGGCTTGATTTTA
>NW_012026812.1:378856-381540 GCF_000956235.1 Wasmannia auropunctata
TATTATGAACAATTTACAATATATCCTATGTATGAAAAAAAGAGTTGTGAATCTGCAACTACACTTTATCAAACGCTTAAAATTCAAGATGTTCCATTAGATAATCGTGATAAAGATTTGGATGTAAAATGTTTTCCTGATATATATCCATATGGTGTCAACGGACAGCATGAAGATAGAAATATTCAATTAACTGACTTTGAATATATTAAATTGAGACTTAAATCGCAACATTCTCAATTTCGCTTGAATAAACAATATCTTTTCCGTTCATTACACGATAATAATATAAAACAATTAAATAGTGGAATTTATCATAAAATGAACATTATTAATCCTCGTGAAAGATATACAGCTGCTAGTTATTTGGAACAACTATCAAAGCAGCAACTTGAATCTAATTTAAATACTATATTTTCGAAGTTACGAAATACAATATTCAAATAGAACAGTATTGGAAAATACCTAGAAATAATTTGCATTGTATGATATCAAATTATGGTCCTGCTACTTGGTTTCTCACTCTTAGTCCTGCTGAATGGTTATGGACAGATTTGATAGAATATCTTCGTGAGGTAAATCCACAACTTGCTAACAAATCTGCAAATGAACTTATTTCTCTTGATCCTGTATCAACTTCGAGATTTATAGACAATAAATTTAAAGCTATACTTGATTTTATTTGTTCACCAGATAATCCAATTGGAGAAGTTATTCATTTCTTTTGGCGTCGTGAATATCAAACCAGAGGTTTGCCGCATTTTCATTCAATAATTTGGATAAAAGATGCACCGACAATTGGTGTGTCTTCTAATAAAGATATTGCATCTTTTATTTTAAAATGTTACTTGTAGAATGCCAAATAAAGATATATCCCCAGAATTGTATCGACGTGTTGATACACATCAACGACACAAACATAACAATTATTGCTTGCGTATGAAAAAGACTAAAACAAGTGTTTCAAAAGTTTGTAGATTTGGTTTTTCACGACCTGTAACAAATACTTTTAAAATTAGAGATGTTGCTGTTTCTATAGCAAATAGAAGAAAATTAAAAACAAGAAGCAGACTTTATGATTTACCACGATCTGAAAAGGAAATTAATATTAATGATTACAACCCAGCTATTCTTACTGCATGGGAAGGAAATATGGATATCCAATTTGTAGGTGAAAAATCTACATTATTGACTTGGTATACTACTAAATATGTTTCTAAAGCGGAAAAGAGTAATATAGATACATTTGAAGCAATAAATTCAACTAAATCATTAAGAAGTAATCTTGGGGCTATTGGAATGCGTATGTTAGATCATAGAGAGTGCGGAGCTCTTGAAGCTGCTGACACTTTATTGGGAATTTCGTTGCATGGCACTGATAAGGATACTACTATAAGATGGTTGGACGTAAATATAATTAGAAATAGAAAACTTAAATCTTGTGAAGAAATTGAAATGTTGAATGCAGAGTCTACAGATATATTTTGTCCTTCTTTAATTGATACCTACTATCCAAACAGGCCTGCAGAATTAGAATGTACTAATTTATATGATTTTGCAAAATGGTATGATATTACAAAATCTAAACCATGTTCTAAGACTGTGAAATATTATAAGTTAGACAAATTTTTATATTTAAAGAAACGTAAACGTGGCTGTCTTATAAATCATTATAGACACAATGTTCATATTGAACCAGAGCGTTATTATTATTCGTTGTTACTACTGTTCAAACCTTGGAGAGATATTGATGAATTAAAGAATGGATGTGATACTTATGCAGAAGCATTCGATTTAGTACAATTTGAACTTAAAGATGCTCTTCAGTATCATGAAAAAATGGTCGATATTCAACAAGGTATAGATAATATAAATGAGTTAATTCAAAAAAATTTATCAGAAGATAAAAAAGATGAAAATAACAATTCTAATAATTGTGTATTAGAATGTGTTCCTGTTGAACTTGAAGGAGTTATGAAAGATTTTAAAGATATTGGCAACAAGTTTGAAGTTGAAAATATTGATGAAATGATAGCGCAATTAAATTTAGATCAAAAACGAATTTTTGATAGAGTTACTACTAGTATATTATCCAATAGCGAAATTCTTAGATTTTATGTTAGCGGTGAGGGTGGTACTGGAAAAAGTTTTTTGATAAAAACTATTAGATGTTGGATAAAGAAATACGTTGAAAAAGATACAGCGATAGCTGCACCAACTGGTATAGCTGCTTTTAATATTGACGGACTTACTATTCATAGATTATTTCAGTTACCAGTAGAACATGGCTGTACTGCTAAATATAGACAACTTTCTGATGCAGTTCTTAAAATTATACGAGAGCAATTAAAAAATGTTGCTTTAATAATTATTGATGAGGTTTCAATGATTTCAAATATTACATTAATGTATATACATCTTCGATTGACAGAAATATTTAACTACCAAAACTCTTTTTTAAAAAAAGAAAATGATTACGCCAAGTATATAAAAAAGTATCGTACGTTACATCCTTCCTAAACCAAAAATATTATTTTAACAAATAAAAATTGTCCAAAAACAAATATGAGATCATACAAGTTGCCAAGTATTTGATTAGGCATAGAAACAAAAATTTCTTTTTAAAAACCGTTTAATCATTCAAAAGTACATGCAGCAAAAGTTTAATGCCAGTCTTTCCAAAA
>NW_012026812.1:381590-382672 GCF_000956235.1 Wasmannia auropunctata
AGTTCAGACGTGTGCTCTTCCGATCTTTTTGGGTTTTGGACATTGGTAACTTGGAAACAAGTATTTCTTGATGTCAAAACAATTTGATCGAAATGGTCTGATTTTCGATGTCAATTTCGATTCGATGAGTTTTCGATGACATCGACATCGAAACGACGTCGATTCGACATCAGCCTTCTCACTGGGTATGTGACCCAACGATTCATTGCTCGAGAATGAAAGCGCAGATAGAGAAGGATTTGAAGCTGCATTTTTTGCGCTAATTGTAAGTGGTAAAATTCAATTAAGAGGATCCTAAACTCTAGATCAAACTCCAAAAATCCGCTGATTACCGACAATTTGTGAGTACGTATGCGTACGATATTGATGTAGTAGTGTGTAGTGATGTGTCATGTTTATAACCACATCAATATATCTCACGCATACATATACACAAATTTGTCGGTTACTAATATATCTTTATTTAAGCTTCTATACTTAATTCTAACGACTCACATATATTCATTTCTTTATTGTACATCTGGCTTTGCCTTCATTTCGAGCATATAACCTGCCTAACTTTTTCACGAAGTAAACGTTTTGGTAAATTGATAGCATTACACCCACAGAAAGGATTTCTATTAACAAGACTAAAAATATTCTTAACGTACTTAATCTTATCGTAACTGTATGCAATTTAGAAATAAAACAATATTTATAGAATAAAATCAATAATTTCTATTCTTCTCCGTAGAATTAAATATGATTGCAGGCTAATTGTCTTGAGACAATATAATAAAACACATATTGATTTAAGCTTACATATTCTTATATATTAAGAATAAATCTTCTTTACCCAATGCTCAGAAAGGATTTTCTAGTACAAAGAAAAAAAATTCTTGACGTATTTATAATCTTATCGTAATCTTATGCAGCATCAAATTAAGACTATATTAAAATTAAATCAATAATTCCTATTTAAGTTATTATATATTTCATTGGTTTCAAAAGATATTTTGCTTTTATTCATTGTAATAATTTTCATGATATTTCTTGCTACACGTGGATGAGTACTTTATTTTTTTATTTCTCATATAATTATA
>NW_012026812.1:384865-385338 GCF_000956235.1 Wasmannia auropunctata
AAAGAAGGGAGTTAGGGAAAGGTCGGTTTTTATTCGTCTTAAAAACTATGAGAAACAATGTCAATTTTACTTTCCGCGAGCATAATTAAATAGGCCTTCTCGTAACACCCTTCTTTAGTAATTTAAGAAAAAATATATATGTATAATATACATAATCATTCAATTTATAATATATATTTATGATATATATAATTATTTTATATTATTTATATTATTTATATTTATATTATTTTATTTTTTAAATATAACGTTTTCATATTTTTAGATAATTAACAGATATGAATATTTGAGTTTCAGTATGCAAGTAATCAGGGCTATGGGATGGAGGACATTAACGAGAGTTGAATATGTACCCCAGTAATGACTATATAATTTCATAAATTGATATTTATTTATATATTATTCGTTACAATTAATACTTATTGTTATGCATTAGAAAAATTTTTAGGAAACGTATGCACGTATAATTATAA
>NW_012026812.1:388279-389382 GCF_000956235.1 Wasmannia auropunctata
TCTACATTTAGAAATGTTAGAATATTATGAGTAATTTGATGTAGGGCAAATTGGTCATAATATTCTTACACTTCTAAATGTAGAAATTTTATTTTTAATACACAGCAATTGAGAAAAATTATTTTCAAGGCAGTATGATAAAAAAGGGAAAATGTATGTACAATTTTTTTATGCGAAATAAATGGATAAAATGTCTAAATCCGCGTGATTTATTATTACAATTTTTTTTTTGAAATGTATATCCTTATATTTACGCGACTCTTTAAGGATTAGACCGATAAGAGAATCAACACATTTTAATTGTTAAATTATATATATTATGAAAATTATATAAATTTTATTTAATATATATATATTATAAATTTTAATTATAAAAAAAGACATTGATTCCCTCCCCCTTTCCCCTTACAATAGTACCCCTCCCTCTATCCCCACCTCTGCCTCTACCTCCTCTTCCTCTCCATCTTCCTCCTCTTCCTCTTCCTCCTCTTCCTCTTCCTCCTCTTCCTCTTCCTCTCCCTCTTCCTCTTCCTCTCATGGCTTCGAAGGCCGCAAATATAATATTTTGTAAATTCGTAGACTGAAACAAAAATTTTAAAAATATAAAAATATTTATATACATAAGCTTTCGAGATAAAATCAAACATGGTACAATTCAAACCTATGACAGGTAACACGAATGTCGGTGTGTAATACTTTTTACATCAACATCCGTGTTAACTCTCATAGGCCTTTATTGTATTATGTTTGATTAAAAAAATATGTAAGTGCATTTTATTGAAAGAAATATAATTTATTATTAATCAAATACAAAAATTTGTATATTATTATTAAGAATATTAAATTACTAATAAATGAAATAACTTGTAAAATAATAAAAAAATTGTGTTCCAATTTTTAAGCGACTATTTAAATGTTATAATTAACATATTGTATAAATTTATTTCTTGAATATTAAGGTGACAGTCCCTATTATGGGTTATTTAAGGTAAAAATGATTTTATTCAATTATATTATAAAAATACAAAAATGTTCTTGTTATTTTATTAAATCTGTATGATATTGTGTATGAAATATTTAATTGTACCCGTAATTGAAGATCC
>NW_012026812.1:389432-391560 GCF_000956235.1 Wasmannia auropunctata
GTTTTGACTCTTGACTGAAGTCATCTTGAGTACATTGACAAATTATAAATTTGTAAAAATGGTTATCAACTCGTTTCTATGTCATTATATTATAATAAAGTTGCTTGTCAAATTTTCTCGCTTTGTATAACATGCATTCAAATAGATGTCGAATTTTATATGACCATATGCTACATAATGCTTAATAATTTCGCTTTGACATTGTTCTTGTGCATGTGTTACAGATTTCAATTTTTATAAAAACTGTCCATGTATAATATCGGTATATAGAGCTCAAATACAGATATTAATGTTATAACTTCTTAAATGATTCGTTTTCGTTCTATAGATGTTTTTTTGAAATGATAATGGATAATGTGGATAAAGATTATCTACATACCAATGCCACACATAAACAGTTTTTACAAAAATTAAAATCCATGTAAAATATACATATATAAGAACATAATGTTAAAACGAAATTATTAAGCACGTCTTATGGAGCACGTCTCACACGGATACATATAAGATTTGACATATACTTGAATGCATGTTAACGACATACAAAGAGAGATAAGCAATTTTATTATAATGACATAGAAATGAGTTAATAACCGTTTTCACAAATTTATAATTTATTGTTAGTACACTGAAGACAATTCTGGGTTGAAACGTTTGCGTGTATATTTCAATGTTACAACAACAAATATATGTAAATTTATATTAATAAATTAAAATTTTACTTGTAGGATTATTGTTGAATTCCTCATCCTTAATTTCTATGATGTCGGGATCATCGGCGGCAAGGCCTTCGGCGGCAGGGCCTTCGGCGGCACGGCCTTCGGCGACAGGGCCATTAGCGGCAGGGCCATTGATGACAGGGTCATCGGCGGCAGGGCCATCGGCGATAGGGCCATCGGTAGCAGGGTCATCGATGGCGGGACCGATTGATGATACAGCGGTAGCTCGATTGGTGATACGGCGACCGCGTCCGATGGCAGGACGTCCGACGGCAAGACGTCCGACGCCACGACGCCTGACAGCAAGGCGTCCGACGGCAGGACGTCTGACAGCACCGCGTCTGGCGGCAGAACGTCCAGTGGCACGGCGTCCAGCAGGATTATCATCAGAGGTCATGTTAATTAACGGATCGTTGTTATCGTTAAATTCTATGTCATCTAATTCCATCTAAAATTTTATTTGTTTAAAATATGCTCTAATTTAAAAAATGTTAAATAAAATATTAAAAGTACTTACGTCTTCTATATTTCTATTATCCATATCTTTTAGAATTTAACACAATTTATGTAGATATTCGATTCCCGCACTATTGTTTCCAGGTATCACGGTACGTGACTCTCTGATAATTGTCGCTCGCTCTTTCCACGCGTTTCTTTTATATAGGCTTGTCCTTCTAGAAGGATCTATACTCTCCCGATAGTTGACGTATTTCCGAATAACATGTTTGTATGATTTTAGATTCTCCTATATTATTCTCTTTTGTTTGCGACAGTAACGATTCGAGTGACAATTTCCGTTGCCCGCTAATTCGTCGCCTGCGATTAGGCATCAGCGACAACTTGGTTTGCTATTGGTGCACCGTAATGACGGACACGTTCATTGTGATTTGCTAAAATTGAACCGCATTGAAAGTGCGGCCGTTGTTAAATTTGTTAATGCGTTGATTCAAATCTTTTGATAAATTTCAAACACACTTTTTGATGATTTCACGTATTATGCAGATACTCACAATTATCATATTGTACACTATATTGTACATAAGAGTACTGCTAACGTGCACACGAACATGTAACTCCAAAAAGTACGTACAAAATTTTCAAATGTGTGAAGTAAATGAAACACGTATGCATATGAAAGTCATATTATGTATGCAGACGATTTTCGTTAATGGCAGAGAATAAGACATAAGCTCTTACATTTTATGTAACATGACGTAATTAGATAATGTATATATCCCAGTGAGAAATGTCCTTTAATTCGATATCAAATCGATGTCGAACTGACGTCAAAATAACTGTACTGACATCGAATTGATGATTATTTCTCACTGGCATACGTGTAACATTATTATATATATATATATATATATACATATATGTATATATATATATATATATAATAATGTTAC
>NW_012026812.1:391610-392182 GCF_000956235.1 Wasmannia auropunctata
TGCCCGTTACATATCATCGCTTAAATCGCGTTTCATATACCTTAAGTATCAATCCCTCGCTCGTAACATCAATTTTAACGCGATCTCCCTTATTGTATATAGTCTACTATTTATGTCTCTTTTGTAATTTTACTCGTTCAATTTTGTGTAATTGTACTTTTGCGACTGCGTCTGCTCATTGGGTTCATCTATTTTTTTTGTAATTTTTTGCGCTCGCGTCATCTCACGAATGTTCTACGGCGTCGAATACTCAACACCGAGGCGGGCAGGAATGTTCCAACAGTTTTCATATTTTTATTCGATTAAGCGTTATAATACTAGCACATAATAATCTGGTACTATTTTTCGACTTTATTGTTGTTATTCCCGCTCGTACTATTTGCGTTTCCTACTTTCTCTTTGCTCCGTTCGTTGCTCGGAGCATTTGTACTTGCTTGTTTGCGCCTTCCGACTAATCAGCTGATGCCGCCTTGTCATCGAGATCCGCCGCGTCTAGCCGACGGTTCTCGGTATAATGGGGAGCTTTCTGCGAGGCGAGTCGTTCGTCGAAATTCAGTGTTCGAGCAGCGCAA
>NW_012026812.1:397486-397867 GCF_000956235.1 Wasmannia auropunctata
TTCAACTTTAGTTAACGGTAACTCCGCGAAAAATCATCGTAAAATGATGAAATTTTTTTCAAATGAAAGCTTGAAATCTCTACTTTAAAATACCGTGAGTCGATTTTAAATTTAACGCACTCCTGTGGCTGTAAACTCTTAAATCTGAGAGCATGTTTGCCACACTGAAAATTGCAAAGTTTGAACGAGTGCACGGACTTTTTTCCCGGGGATGCGGTTTCCAGCGTCATAAAGTTGGAATCTTTCTCTTTAATTTAAAAAAAAAAACAAGTCGCTACGATTTTTTTTCACAAAGTTACAGCATTTTGAAGTAACCCTCGTATTTTTCTCATGTATGTTTGGCATTGTCCGATGTGCACTATAGGGAGTTAGCAATCGGAT
>NW_012026812.1:397917-398513 GCF_000956235.1 Wasmannia auropunctata
TCAGACGTGTGCTCTTCCGATCTAGAGAAAACGTAGACACAGCTGACCACAAACACTCTGATCGAATTTCTGAAATGAGTGGTGATTGTATGTTACAATCACGTTGTTTCCAAGATATTGCACGAGTTCTTTTGGCGGTCGAAGATTACCGAAATCGTCGAAATAGATCACGTTTTATCCCTTTTGTGTACGCGACCCAATGTGTACCTGCCCCTGTAGAATCGTCAAGATTCACAATACCGCTCTCGTTGCGATGTGGCTTCGTCGGTAACGAATCTCGCATGAATACGCCTCTAAAAAATGGTATACGTAGTTTTGATGCTGCAAGACTTAACTGATCGTACTAAACGAATCATTAGTTGTAACACCGGTACGCGGTAATTTCAGCGTTTTTAACGTTTCTTCCCATGTTATTTTTTTTTTTTAATCTTTCTCTTAACACCGGCACCACGTTTGTATGGAATGAGATGCAATCCGCGGCCTTCTAATGCACGATTGTGTCGCTGCAACTCCTCCAATTGTCGTTTTGCAACTTTACTGTCATTCACAGCTTTTGCAACGCCTGCAGCGCCGCCGATTAAAGAGCCTAGCGCACC
>NW_012026812.1:400744-401342 GCF_000956235.1 Wasmannia auropunctata
GAGCGGTCAGAGTTAAACTCTTTAGCGGTTATAAGCGGTGCGACACGTTGCGCGCGAGAGGGTTGCTAGCTAAGCTGGGGCAACGCTGCGCCGGCCGGCCCTTTTTATAGGCGGTCGAACACGTCATCTCGCGCGCGAAAAATGTTTGTTGGTGGCGTGAGCAATAGTCAGCCGATCAGCTTGTTTGTGCATGACATGGGCTATCGTTGACAGATGTCGTGACAAACAAGAACAAAATGGCTTTGTTGGTGCCGCCGTTATTCTCAAGGCTGCTTAAGAAGCCCATGTCATGCACAATTATTTTACTTTAATTGCGGCAATAAGTCGCGCTTTCCAACAACACCTTATCGAACAGTGTAGCAAAGTTTTGTAATAAAACGCGAAAATCGTTGGACGACCTTCACGCGTTTCGTGAGAAAAGCAACAATGATATTTTGGCGCGACGAGAGACAGTTGAGCAGAATATCAAAACTCTGATGGACAAAATAAAAAAGAGCGAGATTCGTGTGAGAGAGGAACAAGAGAAAGTCAGGAAGACGACATATGAAGAGACTCTAGTAATCACAAGATATATCGTCGTAATTCGTGGAATGTTGGA
>NW_012026812.1:413443-414058 GCF_000956235.1 Wasmannia auropunctata
TCCGGAGATAGGCGGATTCTAATCCGGGAGCTCCGAGGGGAGCAAGCGGGAAAATTTTTGTATACGTACATGAGTACGTCTACTCCCTACGGGACTAGTTTCCCATTCGGTGAAACAATGAGAGTTTCCCGCCAATATGAAACTAGGACCAGCGGGGTGAGGCACGTATGCGGTAATGAGTGGGGATAGCAAGACAGAAAGTAGCGACATCTTGTGGCATACTACCTCATTGGAAGTAGCGACATCTTGTGGTATGCTACCTCCCGTCTTACCTCCCTACCTTCATCCGCACACGTCGCACCCCCGATGACCCTCGTTCATTGATCGAGAACCCCCCCTGTCTATCTACTGACATCGACCACTTGGACCCCTTTTCGGCTCTGTATCACCAGATCGGGTTTGAGATTCCCGCACGAGGTTTGGTACGTGGTTTCCCTCGTTACTGCTGCCTCTTTGTCTCTGCTTACGACTCTGTTTATAACAACATCCAATATTTCGTTATGGCGGCGAATGGTATGTTCCTTCATAACAGTGCACTGCCCCAATATGTGCCCCAGCGTTTCTGGCTGGCTCTTACATTTTCTACACCTTACATCCGCCACCGGGCCAGCTCTA
>NW_012026812.1:414108-415672 GCF_000956235.1 Wasmannia auropunctata
TGCCAGCCCGCTCAGAGATGTGTATAAGAGACAGCTTTAGTCTAAAGGCAGTATAACACCAATCGTGGTCCGCATTTGCAAAATATTAATGCGTTTTGAAACCTATAAAAAAGAAAATGTCGCAACCTTTTAGTGAGCAAGTGTACATTTTATTTATATACGCTTAAATGTATGTGATTTAAAAGATTTTTTATTTTAGATTCTTTAATAGAGGTATATCCGCCAAGATGGATTGAGCACAACGAGATCGGCCGATATTTTTGTAAATTTGCATGGTCTCACTATGTGCCTAACAAGATGCTAACAAAACATTATCCATATGACCAGGCTATTCTTGATAAACTTCGTCTGCCTGTAACATCTGTATCATCTGCATCTCTATCTCCTTCAGCTTTTTCCACTAAAATACTGTGATCAAAAATTATAAAGCACGCTGCTTTTCAACAAATCATTATATTTAAGATAATTATTACAATAACTATAAGTGATAGTAAGTAGCGATATTGTACAATTTATTGAACGCTAATGATATATGAGGAATAAACTTTGATTACTCATTCCGATGCATATTGCAAGAAAAATTTAAATCTAATATCTTATATGTGAAATATAGTCTGTAGAAGTATATCAGATTTTTGTACTCATATGTAATATTTTTTATTCAGATATGCCTTTGGCATTTGTAAATTAATGTAAATAATCAAACGTGTTAAAATATGAAGATTGTTGAAAGACTGTATATTTTAAAAATAGGAAAGCTGTGATGTATAAATAATTGTTATAAAATATTTAATAATTATTCAGTTTTAATCTTTCTCAACTCCAATATTGATAAAATTACGTCCATTCAACGCGTTTTTGTGCGAAATAAAAGAATCTGACAGAAAAAAATGTCGCTTTTCCTCGCAAGAAATTAATCGTTTTTTTTTTAAATCCTAGTTGGAGGTTATCGCATGTCTCTACCATACCAGTGAATACTCTAGTTCTGTGAATTTCTTGTTCTCGAAGTTTCTTTGTCACTTTTCCTTCACAATTTTTCCTATTTTCCTAAGTAATAGTAGAGATTATGAAAATTTATGATACGATGTTTTTGAGAGGTTTTTGAGAGATTGAAAGGATATGACGTTAAGGATAAAGAAGACGAAAGTGGAGGAAAGCTCTGCATTTAGCGACAACATATATGGTCACTGAAAAACAACAATGAGTCGAAATACACACCAAGTATTTTAATGGAGGAAGAAACTAGGAATTAAGAAATTCAAATGGGTATTGAAATGAGAGAGGCGAAGTAGTAAGAGGAGCCAGCAATGAGCAAGGAGAATTTGGAAGGATTCAAATGGAGAGCATTTGACGAAGACCATTCGGTAATGGTCTTGAAGTTATGATTTGTCGCTTCTAAAGCTTCCAAAGCAGCATCAATGGGTGGAATGGACTAAGAATTAAGGACCATATCATCGGCGTACACTCGCTCACTAAAAGGTTGCGACACTTTCTTTTTTATAGGTTTCAAAACGCATTAATATTTTGCAAGTGCGGACCACGATTGGTGTTATACTGCCTTTAG
>NW_012026812.1:415692-427872 GCF_000956235.1 Wasmannia auropunctata
TGTCGCAACCTTTTAGTGAGCGAGTGTACATACATGAAGAGTTTGGATGAAAGATAGAGATAGAAGTCATAGAAGCGAGGTCAGCGGTGAAGACGCTGAACAATAAAGGCCCGAGAACAGAGCCCTGGAACACTCCGGACGAGACACCGCAAAGAAACGAAAAGTGGGAAGAGGAATGTAAAGGAATACCCATTGGGAGCGATTTCTGAGGAAGGAATGCATGAGAGAAAGAGCAGAGGAGGATAAATCATAAAAATTAAGTTTGGCGAGAAGTAATTCGATCGTAATTGACCGTGTCGAATGCTTTTGAAAAGTCGAGAGTCAATGAAATCAAATAACAACCAGAGTTGGAACCGCGCAGTATGAAATCAGATAAATACAGAAGCTCAGCATTTTTGAAGCTCGAGTAGTGCTGTGCATTTGATGGAATTTGAATTGGCAGTTAGGAATAACATTGGTGTTACTGAAGAACGCGAGTAACTGAAAGCAAAAGTTTCAAAAGTTTCGAGAGTTACGAAGAAATAGAGATAGGGTGAAAGCAAGAGAACGAGAAGGAATTACGAGTTTTAGGAATTGTGAAGACAATGTAGACTCTTCCAGGAAATTGGAAAGGTACTGCAGGACAGAAAAAAGTTAAGAATGTAGAAAAGAGGATCGAAACTGGGAGGCAAAGCAACAGCATATGCCCGGAGAGATCATGTGACCTGGCAGAAGTCAGTTTTATGCACTTGAGGATGTTGAAGAGCTCAGCAGAAGTAATTGAAGCGAAGGAAAATGTTTCTAAGATACTGTGCGGAGAGGATGATTAAAAAGAGTTAGACGACAACGAAATGAATGAGGGAGTTTGTCGACATCATCATATAGATATACTGTATAAAATTTGTTGCCGTTTTGCCATCAAATAACGATAGCATACTCTGTTAGAAATCTGTCTCAGCAGGTTTTGCTATCTGAGATACAGTATATCACACACTTTATATGTATTAGAGTATGTATATATATATATATTGTAATCTTTTTATAATATAAATAATAGTAATCACACGCGTGTACGTTCCGATCTGTGTAATAACTAAATTGTAGTATCGCCTTGTAATGTGTCGCTACTGCATGTAATTAAGTTGGCCACCGTAATATTTGTATTACAATAACTACACGCGTGTGGTCTGTTGAATATAATATTTTTGTGAGGGATTACAATAACTACATGAATTACAATCCCTAACCCATCTTTTTCGTAAGGGTTTAACTTAAACTTAATAGATAATACCTGATAAATTAAGTTTTTAATAGGTGCGGCGTATATACCGGGTTTACCCTAATAATGTTATTATTATAATATTAAAACCTAATTAAAATCACGAAAATTTAAACAAGATTAGAAATGTGAAATGCGATCTGAAGCGGATATTAGTGCTTATATTAATAATAATATAATAGGATGAATTTTACAATTTCCAGTTCAACTGCGTAAAACTGTTTCTATCTTACAATAATCGCATCGCAACGTCACAAACGTTGCGATCCAATTAGCGTCAAGGTAGCTCGACGATGATTGGTTAACAACTGGATCTCAACGTTTACGATGCGACTAATATAGAACCAGCTTAAAATAAACTGCGAGCCAAACATTTTGTCGGGCTTGAAACAGCTTCGAACTGAACCCGGACTACGTAATGTCACAAATTAAATTAATAAGCAATTTAATAACTTTTTTATGCTAATGAGCATTTTATAAAATTCTAAATAACTTATTACGAAAAATCTTACCTCAGTCAGAATTTAAGGCATATGATAATGTTTATCGCAATAATCAGTAAAATCTATACGTTCTGAAAAATGACGTTTATTCTATATTTACTAAACGAAACAACGACCGACGTATGTCTAATTTAATGTGGAACATTTTTCATATGGATATCCTTTTTAAACTGTTGAAAATATAGCTTGACGCTAGTGTAGCACTGACTTCTGTTGAACGCAGCTATTCCTTGCTGTCATAGTTACCATGGAAATTAAAGCGTAAACAAAATGTATCTGTACCAGTTATAATATAACCCACGTAATTTCCATCGCAACGAACATTACTCTATTTTATCAGTATAGCAAATTACTTATTATTAATATAATTTGTTTTGCTCGGATTAAATTAACTTAAATTTGTTTATAATATTGTTTAATTACGAAAATCTCTATTGTACTTTTTTGCTTCTATTAAATATTTTAAAAGTGTATGTACATAATACATTAAAAGTGTCAAGAAAAAATTTAGTATGAAATTCAAGATATCAATACATGAAGATAATGGACATAAAAGATTACTCACTTGTGTTGCATGGAGTTCAACAGAAGAAATTTATTCTTGTGGGTAAGGAGAAATTAATTATGAAAGAAATTCATGCATTTTAGGCAATTTGAGAAGCACGCGGGGAACGTACGTTAGGTTCACCTTTTTCATTACTTAATTTTATTTGCTGAATCCGAAAATCATATAGTTAAAACTGTCCGTGTATCCAGGAACTTTTTTTTCACATTTTGAACCAAAAAAAGCAACGGTTGATTTTATTACTTTGTTCGAATCATGTCTGCGTGTTATTTTTTTTTTTGTTATCGAAACATATTTTTTATAAAAATATTTGATGTTATCTAAGTTCTCGTCCTTTTTCATTAGGGCTTGAGAATCTGCAAGTTATCTTAAGTTATGTATATATATTTTAAGTTTTGCATCGAAATATCTCGAAAAGTATAAAAGATGCAGAAAAATATTTCAGATAAAAATTATACTGAAGAGCGATAAATAATGGTAAAAATAATTTACGAGAAAATCAATTTTTCAAGATCATATAAAGAGTACTGTCATTTTTCTACATCAATTTATATAATTTTTTACAAAATATAATTGCTTTAATTATTCTGCATATGAAAATATTAAAAGCTATAAAACATTTAATAGAGATATTTTATGCTCTATTATATCATATTTTGACATAAAATATGAAATATTTGACATAAATTGATTTCTTGATTTTGATTGTATCTTAATATTTTTAAGCATAAAATAATGAGATAAATCGATTGGTGTAAAGAAAACATTTAGTTGCTTTTAAAAAAATATGTAATTCTATATTGTAAATTACATATTTTTTTAGAAGCAATTATGATAACTTGCAGATTTTCAAGTCTTGATAAGAAAGGATATAAGGGCTTAAATAATATGAAAACATATTTTTATACAAACAAAAAGAAATTCGCAGATAAAGTGATAAAATCAACTTTTGCTTTTTCTGTTTAAAATGTGAAAAAACTATTTCCCGGATATTAAGACCATTTTAACTACGATTCGGATTTAGCAAGTAAAAAAAAAGCAAGTTAAATAAGAAAAAGGTGAATCCAATGTTTCCCGCGTCCTTCCCAAATCATTTAAAATGCATTAACTCCTTTACATCATATTTATATTATATATATACTCATAACTAATACTCTATAATACATGAACATGAATATATAATATTAATATGAATATTAATTGGTTTTCTTTCTGCTATTAATAAAATTAAGTTATTTTATATATTTACATTTAAAATATTATTTTAATATCTGCTTTAATTAAAATATTCAAATATTTTATTCTGTTTATAAACTTATAATCTGTAATTCTATATTTTACTATTTCCTTTTATAATATTTTATTTACGTTTTATATATTAAATAGAAAGAATTAAGGATAATTATCATAAATATTTTCAGGATTTACAATCTTATGAAAGATAAATCAAATTATATATAAGTAGAAATATATTATAGTATATTATATGTTATTATTTCAAATATTCTCTCTATTTCATATATGTATATTTCATATAAATACACAAAATATTATAAAAGGAAATAGTAAATTATAGAATTTAAGACTATAAATTTATAACGGATTAAAATATTTGAATATTTTAATTAAAACCCAAATTAAAATAATATTTTAAATATCAATAAAAGAGAGAGAGAGAGAGAGAGAGAGAGAGAGAGAGAGAGAGAGAGAGAGAAAGAACATATGCAAATTTTTGTATTTTATATTTTATTTTTTATTATTTTTATTTTATTTTATATTACAATAGTTTTAAAATAAATAACAATTATTAATAATCCATTATTTATTATTAATAATTATATCCATAATTATTTATTATTTAAAAAAATATATTTAAGACTATTGTAAAATAAAAAATTTGCATGTGTTATTTTTCTCTCTTTCTTTCTCCGCTGCGTTTTTTCATTCTATCTGTCTTGATTTAATTATTTTATTTATATAATCAGAATTAGACACATGCATATTAATATTCACTTACAATTACGTAATTTTAGTAATATTGTATGTAGAAATTTAATTCAAGAGCTGGATTCACGGATTTTGAAGTTATTTGATACAAGGCCAGTTTCTATCTTTAGATAATTTTTAAGATTATCGTAAAAATATTTTTAAAATATTTTTGTTGCTTAAATTATTTACTCTACGTAATTCTTCGTAATTTATAAAGCAGTTGATTACTTGCAGGGAAGATCATTTATTAATATGCTGGCATTTAGAAGGTGGTACTGCACATTCCACTGTTGTAACAGAATTTCCAAATGATTTTTATCCTACCGATATGCAATGGCACCCACGACCCAATCAAACTGCTTCTGTTGCTAAAAAATCTTCTTTAGATGTATTATTAATTACTACAGCTGATGGTATGTTATTTAAGAATATATTTATGATTATTAGAAATGTAATACAGTTGAACCTGAACAATTCGAACCTCTACAACTCGAATACCACTATAAGACGAAAATTTTGTTCATCCCCTTCCGCACTGCTACGGAAAACATCTGTAAATCAAAATAAAACCTACTTTAACTCGAATTATTTGTCAGGCATTTAAATATACATTTTATCTCTGTAACTGTAACTGTCGAATTTAAAGTAGCCAGACCTCTACAAATCGAAGTTCACCTCTATAAGTCGAACTTCCATTGTCGCTACCTCTGTAATTCGAAGTTGTAACTATGTCTAACTGTAGAGTAATAGCCTGGTATTTTGTTTTATTTTGATTACATTTATCATATGTGTGCAATAAATAATTTATTGTTAAATATTGATTTTTTTTCCTTTAAAAGCCATTATAATCGGAAAATTACAAACTCTCATACAAAGCTTAAGTCGAATTTTCATATGTTAACTCTCTTTTACTCGAATTTCGATAAGTCGAAAATTCTATAACTCGAACAGTTTTTCTGATCCCTTGAGATTCGAGTTATCGAGGTTTGACTGTATTATTATATTGAACATTCACTTAATTTTAAGTGTTTATTTCGTATTGAGATTATTTTTTATTGCATAAATCAATGATTACAAATTTTTCATTAAATAATATGGGAACGTATGTTCGTGTATACTTCGACGCCGAGAGAGCGCGTGTGCTCCAGCCAACGTTGTGTTCTTTCTGTGCGCTGTTTCTTATCTCTTTTTTTTATTTTCGTTGAACTTCGACCGCAATTCTCACGCGTGTTTGTAGAGGAAGGTTTCGCCGTGTGTTACTTTTTAATTGAATTAATTTCTTTTTATATGTGTAATTAATATATGATTTATTGTTTATTTATGTACAAGAAATTAGATGTGTGCTATTTACAGGTGTGTCTTTATATACAAAAATGTGTGTGTGTGTGTGTGTGTGTGTGTGTGTGTGTGTGTGTGTGTGTGTGTGTGTTTCAGATATTTTATTGGCCTGAAAAGGGCCGATTCGGTGATACAGGAGACTATTGCCTCCGCTCACACCACGAGATCCGGGGCCAAGTTTTCGTGAAATGGATGTGGTCTATCGAAGTATAGGCGTCTGTATGGATTTGTCGTACACGTAGATTTCAGCAGTCTGCGTCTGGATTTCCCGAGTAGTTGTAAATTTTGTCTCGGTCTGCCTTGTTTGATCCGACGAATGTCGTAGTTCCCAATTCTTATCGGACGTAACAGTGGTGTAAGTCGTTTGGATATTTAAACGCGCCGAATAATCTCTTCTATCGTGAGATTCTCGGGAGCCTAACGAGGTGAAGTTGGTCGGCGGCGTCGTGGATCCCTCTCGTGCAACGTGAGGTGCGGTGGTCGTGATCTCTGGTGTCAATTCCACTGAAATTAGCCTCCACTCGTTAACAGCAGTCTTCGTGCTGCTGGGAGTAGACAAGGAGTCCTCTGAAATATCCTCCGTCGTTTCGACATAGTGATCCTCCGGGGTCTCGTTTCTTTCCGTAACAGGGCGACTGTGGCCTCAGCTGTATCGTGGCGAATATCTTCGGATGCAATCATAAGTTCAGCCATCCGTCTTGGTGTAAAAGTCCTGTAGTCCTTAAATACGTTTGTCGTATACCGCGTGCAAACGAGCGCTCCGTGACTACCAGACTCCTATGATCCCAGAACTTTTGCAAGGTGGAAACCTGTTAACAGAAGAAAATACGAGTATTAATTCACGCAAAATATTATCAAATATTAAAATCTGCTTTGATCAATAAAGGTGCTCTTTACTTATTTGTGTTGTTTCTTTCCTTTTATTATTTTTTTTTTTTCAAAAAATGAATGAATAATAAATATACAGAGTCCGGTAGTCCTGAAACACAATAGGAGTAGTAAGTCTTAAGCCGTAAGAAATTGATCATAGTCGATTATTCTTTTCACATTCAACTGCGATTTCTTCATTTCTTAAGACTTAAGGCTTACTACACCTATTGTGTTTCGAGACGTATTCAATGGTAAAGCGCTCGTGGGCAGATAGAGTGAGCTATACAGAATCGAAAAGTCCTCTACCATTTTGCAATCTTTGCAATGGTTATCAAGATATTAATCATTAAAAAAAAATTACGCCAAATATATAAAAAAGTATCGTACATTTATAACAACTTTTTGAAACTAAAAATATTATTTTAACAAACAAAAGTTGTTCAAAAACAAATATAAGATCATATAAATTGCCAAGTATTTGATTAGATACAGAGACAAAAATGTTTTATTCCAAATTAAAAATATTTTTTAACAAATCATTTAAAGCATCAAAAAGTATAAGCAACAAATTTAATGCCATTGTCTTTCCAAATAATTTTAAGTTTTATAAGTTTTATGTTTTATAAAACAGGTTTAAAGTGACTAAAATGGCTAATGATTTAGGAAAGATATACGATACTTTTTTATATACTTGACGTAAATTTTTTTTAATGATTAATATTTCAATAATTATTGCAAAGATCACAAAATGGTAAAGGACTTTTCGATTCAGTTTAGCCCACTTTACCTGTATATATATTTGTAAATATGTATTTTCAAAGCAATAATTTTATAATAATGTTTATTTTCTAGGAAAATACCATTTGGTTAATAAAAATGGTCGTATTGAAAAAAGTATTGATGCCCATAAAGGTGCAACTACGGTTGGTAAATGGAGTATTGATGGTTCTGCATTATTGACAGGTAATCGTTTGTTAATTTGTTGTTTAAAATTTCTTGTTTCAAGAAAAATATAATTTTTATACTTAACTGTTTATAATTTTTATATTGTAGCTGGGGAAGATGGATTAATCAAGATTTGGTCTCGCAGTGGTATGCTTCGATCTACGTTGGTAAAAGCAAGCCTTCCTATACTAACATCAAGCTGGAGTCCTGATTGTTCAATGATATTGTATTCCCAAGGTGGAAATTTGCTTCTTCAGTCATTTAATTCTAATTCCAAACCATATAAGGTATGTGTAATGTCTTAGGACAATAATTAGCCGAAATAGAATGATACAAACTAAGTTTATTTTAATAACTTTTTTATTTTCTAATACAAAATTCGGATTA
Organism: Wasmannia auropunctata; assembly: GCF_000956235.1. Classification (NCBI taxonomy): domain Eukaryota; kingdom Metazoa; phylum Arthropoda; class Insecta; order Hymenoptera; family Formicidae; genus Wasmannia; species Wasmannia auropunctata. Next base: position 423,548 of record NW_012026812.1, read on the forward strand.
ATAATCTGCAGAACGGTTATAACATAACGTCTTTTTACCAAAGTAATCGTTGATATACACAGAGAGGATACGCGCCACCACACTATATTAACCAAAACTCTAATAAACTAAAATAGGGAAGACCGGGGCTATTCGGAACTTTTTTCTTTTACTTCTCCTGAATTCTGTATTTATAAAAAAAATAATTACATGGTTTGAAAGGTTGAACATTACCCTTCATAATGCTGTTATAGATTGATCACGGAATTGTACTTGCTTTGAACTACACTCGACAGCAAAATTAAAGGATCACCCATTGTGATCACTAAAAATAAGAAAATTTAAAAAAAAGTGTAACTTCGTCAAAAACGATCGTAACGGAATGATCCAAAAGGCATTTTACAGCTTAAAGTCTCTACTTGCGAAATCCATAATTTATTAAATGACTTACTAATTCTTTACAAAGCTGCACGGATGCAAATGGAGATGCATCAAATCTAACAATTTTTACCAATACTTCGTTTTTGAAGAAACCGATTATATAAACTTTGTTCCGATTTGCTGCTTTCGATATCTGTGCATCTCTTTTTAGATATATTTCCATGAGTCATTTGAAGAATATTAAGATTTCTTTTTAACTTTTCTTCGGATTTCTCTATGCGTAGGACTGTCACATTACTGACGTTATATTCTTTTGATAGTCGAGTGACATTTTCACCACCATTTACTCGTTTTAAAATTGTCAAACGATCATCAATAAGTCGTTTTTTATTTTTATGATTCTGCAATAAATATGACAAGTTTAAGTAATTATTTGTACACACACATACACACATACACACACGCACACGCACACGCACACGCATACGCACACACACACACACACACATATATAAAATTATAAATCATAATTATATTGTAGCAAACACAGATTATAATTACAACTGCTGCAGTAATTCTGCAGAACCTTGTGAAACATTATCAGAAATTATAGCAAAGTGTAAGCATATCTATAAAACTAACTTTTTAAGAGTAATACTAGCTAAAGACACTTTTGAAGAAGTTGAAAAGCAATTAAAATCATTCAATTTGTTACAATGTTCCTAGTCAATAAGTAATGCATGGAATGAATTGACAAGCAGTAATATAAGATATGCTTGGAAGAATATTTTTCCATTCCATGTAAATTTAGAGCTTGAATGTGACAGAGACTCTCAGTTTTTAATACAATTAACATTAAATAAATTTGTTGCAGGATTACAGTTATACATATATGTAATGTGATTGCTGGAACTAATAATTTGAAGATTAAACGAACTTACAGAGTGAAATTCGATCTTAATTATGCCTTGGGTCTATCATATTTACACATTTTAATTGTTGCATAAGCAAAAAATATATTTTAAGACGTTAACATAACTATAAGTTATTACTTATAAAGTAAATATTCTAAAAAAATAGTTGGAATTATAATATAATAAGCAGATTTATAAATACAACATTTAATATATCACTGATCTATTTTACTTTTGGCTATCAAAAACTGAAATTATTTTTTATTTCTGAAAATATGTTATTCAGTCCAAAATATCTTATTGCAGCATGACTACTATATTTTTGCGGAAACATTATATTTTTTTTATATAATATAATTATATAAGAGTGGCGGCTGTCTCGCCGGCACTCGGTGTCGTGCAACTCGATAGGTGTTATCGCAGCGTGTAACGTGTAGTCTGTTTGACTCTCTAAATCGAACTCTTTTCGGCGCACGTTTAGGCAGTCGTTTATATAGGATTTTTCGGTGTCTTATTTCAATTCGCGATGATCCGCGATTGGACTATATTTGGGCATGGCAAGTCAGGTGTCGTCTTCCCATGCGACCTTCATTCGCGCTCGCTCGCGAGCTTGCATTCTTGCATTTCCGCTCGCTGCTGTGCATGCGTTGCTATGCCGAAATGCAAGGTTTATCGCTCAGTAGCACTTGGCTATAACAAATATTACCGTTTGTCATTTTGCAGCAATTTTGAATGTATCAATGTGCCTCATGTATCAACCAGCCCCGGTCTTCCCTATATATTTTAGCTATTAATAATAAATAAGAAAAATAGATATTTGTTGAAAAAATAATTTGTGAATCTTCTAATTACAAACAGTGGTGATATTATAACTTAGGGAACACTATTTTTACATATTTTTTACAATACTAAAAATTTTGTTTTGTTATAAAAACAAATAAATAAACAAAAAAAATTAATTTAAATAATTTTTTATTGTAAATATTTCTATCTTGTTTTATTTTTTTAAGAAACATTTATAATAAATAACATAATTTAATTTCAGTGGCATGCACATGATAATCTTATTTTGATTGCTTGTTGGAATCCAACAAATGGATTTATAGCTTCTGGTGGCGAAGACTGTAAGTACAAGGTATGTAACTCGTAATTATTTTTTTATTCTTATTTTGATAGAAGCATCTGCAGAATGCAAATTATAATTTTAAGATAATATAATAATTGTATCAATTATAAGTCCGGAACTCTCTACGAAAGAAATGAATCGTAGAGTCCTCAGGACGTAACACCATCATTTATATCTCCTGTTAAATGTAAAAATGCAAGCAAAACGTGCTGCGTAAAGAATTAAGCGCATAAATGAGTACCGATAGTGTGCACGATAGAGGCATATAATTATTTCTGGAAAATGATTTTTTCTTTAGAAAATAACTTTGTCACATGATTGAATTTGTCTTAAAATAATTTTTAATTTAGTAAAAACAACAATTTTAAAAATTACAAAAAATGTTTGATAGTGAGAGTAAATAAAAAAATAAAATTATTTTATATTATAACAATAAAATACTCTTAAAGCTATTCAACTTTTATTTGAAACATTTTTTTTCGTCTTTCATAGTTTCGACGATACTTGCTCCAAAATAAAAAAATCGATTTTTTTCTAACAAGGGAACCTCGCGAAGTGTCAAATTCTGATTCTAATGAAACTTGGTACACTTTGAGGTCACATAAATAGATGAATTTAGAAATTATCAGTTGGGGTTAAAAAACGGTTTAAAGGGAAATTACCCCTTATATATAAATTAATTTTTCTTTTTTCCGTTACATCTCGAAAACTATTCAAGATATCAAAAAATGTTTTATACAAAAGTTTTACAATAAAATTACCTCTATTTATTTACGTTAATAGTATTTTTTTTAATAATTATTTTTAAAAATTTTCAAAAAATTGCGTCGACGATATCTGCTCCTATAAAGTAAAGTCTATGACGTGTTGTATAGTAAGGTATCAAAATAAGATAAAAAAATAATCAGAATTAGCAATTCTAAATAAACTCGGCTTTCTGGAGATTTCAAATTTGCGTTATTGCTGGTCTGATATCAGACGCAAATTTATACCATATGACAACAGAGGGACCTTGCTCTGATTGCAATGTCACAGTATATAAAATAGATTTTTACATAAAAAAGAATTAACTAAAATGAAGAACATATGTGTATTTGGTTCTTTTTCGTTTTTTTAAAGATAATTTTATTATAAAAATATAAAAACGTTTTTAATATAGGTATGGGACGCTACCGGTCATCAACTATATTGCAGTATTGCTGGTGATCATCCAGTGACAGCAATTAGCTGGTGTCACTCTTCCGGCAGTTATTTTGCTGTTGGATCTTTCAATACAATCAAGCTTTGTGATAAAAATGGGGTAAGAATAATTTTATAAACACAGTTACGCATGTATGCAAACATTGCAAACACATATGTTACTGTTGTAACTGTCAAATAATTTCTAGAATGTACCTATAATTGCAATCTCGTTTTACCACATTTAATAGAAGAGTGCATTTAGAAATGACCAAGATATCACATTTTTTAAATTTTTTTAAAAGAAAAATAGATTGTTGTACAAGCCATACTTTTGAGCTGTAAAATAATTTTGAAATATGTCTAATCTAACAAGGAAATCTTGCAAAGTATTAAAGTCTGTTTTTAATAAAATTTTAAGTACATATAAGTGAAGTAAATATATAAATTTAAAAATTATTTGCAGTAAAAAAAAATAAAATATACTAGTTTCTTTATAGTCTTTTTGAAATTGTTTATTATATTTTTTATGTAGTCGTTATATGTAGAATTGGCTTTTTTTATATCTCAAAATTGTTTAATAAATAAAAAAATATTTTATAGAAAAATTTAATAAAAAAAACCTCTATTTTATTACACTAGAGCAAAATAAAGGACGTCATTTATTCACTATCCCTAAAACACACACACACACGCACGCACGCACGCACGCACGCACGCACGCACGCACGCACGCACGCAACGTA
>NW_012026812.1:427969-428655 GCF_000956235.1 Wasmannia auropunctata
CGTCGCTCGTTATTCGTTAAAAAGTTATTAACAAAATATATGTGAAAATATGTGTGGACGGAATAGGCATAAATATAACTATAATAATTAAAAAGTTATAAAAAACTAAAGGACTTCGCCCCCCCAATCCCCCATTGGTATTATTTTTTGTTACTTTTTTTGTTAATAACTTTTTAACAAATAACGGCTAAAACCACCTAAAGGTCACTTGGGGTCATGACCTTGACAACATATATAAAGGGCAAGATCATTGGAGCAGCCTCCCTTCATCGGTATATTTATCCTAACTTTGTATTATTATAGCCTACTAAAACTCTTTATAAAAAAAGAAAAAGATTACGTCAAATATATAAAAAAGTATTGTACGTAACATCTTTCCTAAATCAAAAATATTATTTTAACAAATAAAAATTGTCTAAAAACAAATATGAGATCATATAAGTTGCCAAGTATTTGATTAAACATAGAAACAAAAATATTTTTTAAATAAACCGTTTAACCATCCAAAAATACATGCAGCAAAAGTTAAATGCTATTGTCTTTCCAAATATTTTTAAGTTTCATATATAAAACAGGGTTAAAGTGATTAAAATGACCAATGAGATCACAGTGAAGCAAAAACTTGGCATGCCCGGATTGCATTAATATTTAATTGATTAGATATATATAAAATGCGGGCACGCCAA
>NW_012026812.1:428675-432584 GCF_000956235.1 Wasmannia auropunctata
TCTTGAATTTTTTAGAAATTATCGATATTAACGCAGTGTCCGGTCAATTAGTTTGGTGACTGTATATATATAGATACACATATATACAGAGTGCCCAGTAAATCTCCTACAATACTTTGGGAGATAAAAGAATAAAGGAATAATTCAAGCATTCGTACTGAAGATGATTATTTTGAACATCTTATTTAATTCGTTTTAAATGCCTGTTTATGTTTATTCTTTATTCTAAAAATAATGTATTTATAAATATCGAAAAATTGAGAAAAAAAATTAAAATTAAAAAATTAAAAAAGAAGAATGCTAAACAGATTAACTGTGCCTCTACATGGTGAATCCAGAAAAAAATGAATTATTATAACTAATTATGATCAGTATTATAAATTATGATTGATACCATAATTATGATTATGGAAAATAAATTACAATTTTTTTAACATAAAACTGGTTTTAACTCGGAATCAGCTTATTTCCGGACCTATGTTTATTGTATAATTTTTCTTCTTTCTTTTTGGATCCAGAATCACCTCTCAAAGTATTGCAAGCGATTTACTGGACACCCTGTGTTTAATGAGTATATGTATAAAAGATCCTTTGTTTTCATATTTATCGGAAATCTTCGTTGCAAAAGAATCTCAGTAATTCCAACAATTTTTGTGATCGACTTATGAAAGTTCCCAATAATGCCGTTGCCTGATGCGGTGACTGATCCATTCTGTATCACGAATCACTTCATACTAAATGTATTGCATGAAGAAGCACATTTGCTTCCTTCAGAATTGCTGCTAGAAGGTTAAAGAAACATATAATGTATTGCCCGGATTGCATTAATATTTAATTGATAAGATATATATAAAATGCGGGCACGCCAAGTTTTTGCTTCACTGTGATCCCATTGGTCATTTTAGTCACTTTAAGCTTGTTTTATGAAACTTAAAAATATTTGGAAAGACAATGGCAGAAATTAAAATAAGTCGTTTTACTGTATGATTGTTACAACACTTTTCTGTAACTTATGAATTTACTTATCATTTTTAGTGGTCACATTCTATGGAGAAAGTAAATACTGGAAGCATTTATGGCATAGCTTGGTCTAGCGATAATACGCAAGTGGCTATGGCATGCAGTAATGGAAAACTTTTGACTGGACATGTTATAGATAGGTAAGTTTCAATGCAATTAAGTATTTAAGAAGTTCATATCAGGATTTAAGCATAAATATAGAAAATAAAAATTACTACAATAAGTAAGTAAGGCAAATGATAATCGGTGTGGTTATTGGTACGCAATATTTGATTTACATAAAATTTACTTTATTCTAAAAGTCAAACGTTTCGATTATCTTTTTTAGCCATCTTCTATGACAATTTACAATAGTTACATTTAACTCTCGCTCTTAGTTTTTTAATGTGTGTATTCTTCCACGTTTAGTGAGTGAGGAAACAGTTATATGTACCTCCAATAGCTGTCCGTGCAGTTGAAGGGCTGTATGGTTTAGCTGTATGTTCTCAAATTTAAATCAGTGTAAAAAAGAGGAGAAAATTGATAAAAAAATTATGTTACAAAACTCACCTCGAACATAATAAAATACACACTTCGCATCTTGGCAACGATAAAATTAATAAATAACAGTAATGAATAAATATTATAGTTAAAATTAATGATGTATAAACTTGGTCAAAATTTAAAATCCTCTTTTTTATACTGATTTATATTTGAGGACATACGGCTAGATCATGCAGCTCTTCAACTGCACGGACAGCTATTGGAGGTACCTACTATAACTGCTTCCTAACTTACTAAACGTGAAAGAATACATACATTAAGAAACTAAGAGCGAGAATTAAATGTAACTATTGTAAATTGTCATTGAAGATGGCTAAAAAAGATAGCCGAAACGTTTGATTTTTAGAATAAAGTAAATTTTATGTAAATTAAATATTGGTGGTTTATAAATATTATTATCAGTAAAAGTGATAATGTGTGCTATAACTGTACAGAATGCTTCAAAGGCAACAAATTGCAACAACGAACTGCATATTGGTAAAGAACTCAGTTTGAACTGTGGCTTTGTAACTGATATCAGTTTAACAACGCATGTTCTGTAATATTCTGTATAATTTTCATTCGTCTAACATAACTTTTTCTTGGTGTTCGAATTTTTATTTCCGCTAGTATATTTCAAATTATATAGATTTTTTTTCTTTAATTTATCGTTCCTTATAATATACATATGAAATAAAATATTATATAAAAAATTTAACATTTTATCAATTTAGTTACAAAAAAGTAATGAATTTTGCGTTAACCAATTTTTGTTATTCTATGTCTTTTAATTATTTTTGTTATTATTATAATATATTAAAATTAAAATGTATTTATATATATTTTTATGTAATAATAGGAGATTAGAATGGGATAATTATGAAGCTACTTTGATAAGAAGAAAAGTAATCGAGGTTAGAGAAGTTGGCAATGAAGTTCGTGAAGTATTAGAAATCTCTGATCGTGTTGTACATCTTGAATTTGGCTTTGATCATTTAGTCGTCATCACACCCGCTCAATGCCATGTATACTCTGTGACAAATTGGAATACACCTGCGATATTTAACTTAAAGACAAGTACCATATCTGCTGTACTTCTTGCAAAAAAGTAAGTTATTATATATACCAAAATAATATAATAGAAATAATATAATATTATAAGTAAGTTATTAAATATATTCAAAATAATATAATAGAATAAATAATGGGCTTAGTGCAAAAATTGTTCAACTCCATTTTTTTAAACTTACTACAGTATTAACATAAAACTGTTTTGCCAAGTATTATGTCAAATGTTTTACGAAAAGCATTGAAATATAAAGATTACTTTGTTCAGAACTCTCAAAGCTGTTCAATTTTTACATAAAAAAACATAAAAAGTATAGAAGTTAAATCCAAATTCAAAAAGTTATTTTTATTAAAAAAATAGACCTAACTGATTTTTCTATCAAGTTCTGTTGCAGTAGAAAAATTTTATTAAAGTTTTGTGCAAGTTTTGCTGAAAATAATGTTTCAATAAAATTGAAAATTTGCAGAAAATTTGCTGCAATTTTATTAAAAGTAATTTTTTTAGCAAAAGTAATAAAAAATTGCTGAAATTAAACTGCAATTTCTCTGTAAATTATTTTGAGTTTGTTAAAATTTCTCTGAAACTTTATTGAAAATAATTAAGTTAGTTTAACAACTGGTTTTGATCAATTTAAATAAATAATGTATTCATTTAAATTGAGTGTAATCACTCAAATTTTGAGTGTTTTTTTTGTACTTACTAATGGATTACATGGATTAAAAACTTATTATATTAAAGATAACTTGAAGTTTGATGAAGTATATGAATTTTTTAACACATCACTTTATTTTAATATTGCGTTTAATGTTTTTTATACATTGCCTATTATGCATTTGCCCTTTATTACATTCATTGTTCTTGAATTATTTAATTACTTATTTATATATTTACATAAAAATAATTATATTGTTATAATTTTTTTCTAGGCATTTCTTAATAGTGGAATTGAATACTGTATCATTATACAGTTATCAAGGCCGTTTACTGGGTAGTCCAAGATGGAAAGGTTTTTCTTCAGAACCACTTTATCCTATTTGTATATCATTGTGTGCTGATACTTTGGTTGTAAAGGACCAAAACAATGAAAAACGTAAGATATATACATATAAAATGTTTTTGAATTCAGACTATAGATTCTAATTCTTCTATATAGATACTAATTTTAAGTTCCATGGCACGAATTAAAAATCGCATGCAAATGCAGTTTACAGCTTTTGAAAGAGTGAATCTTTACCTTTAATTTGCTTTTTTGTTGAGCGTTATACGATTTTTTTTCATCGAGTTATTCAACATTAAAG
>NW_012026812.1:432604-437943 GCF_000956235.1 Wasmannia auropunctata
TGCTTTAATGTTGAATAACTCGGTGAAAAAAAATCATACAACGCTCAACAAAAAAGCAAATTAAAGGTAAAGATTCATTCTTTCAAAAGCTGTAAATTGCATTTGCATGCGATTTTTAATTCGCGCCATGGAACTTAAAATTAGTATCTATATAGCTAGTAATCATTTTTTAGAGTAAAAGAATTTAATCCTGTTTAAAAAAAGGCGTGTTAAATTCATACTCGCATTTCTCGAAATCTTCTCGAAGTTTATAGTTGAATTTTTTCCGCGATCCGATTGGTTCTCTTGCTGCGCTAACTTCGTGAGCGGTTGTCATTGCATATTTTAACAATTGTGCATATCGAAGGATTATTAGTCTAATACAATGTAATTGTATGCATTGTAAACGTATTATAGTAAGAAGTAAAGAAAAAGCTAAATAGCACACGCGAAGCGCGCGTCTGTGATATCTAGTGTTATTAAATAATATAACATTTTTCGAACATTTTTAAATTAATATTGTTTTTTTATTTATTTTTTAGTGCTTCATATCTTGGAAATACCGTACAACAAACCGATAGTAGAAGGTCAATCCTATTCACACTTACACAACGTTACACAAGTGGCTTTAAATTATAATGGTGATATAACTGACCGACAATTGGCATTAATAGATGTTAATAAAGATTTATTTTTAGTTGCAATAAGAACTATAGGCTTTGGGAAAATATGTAAAATAGGTACGTAATATTGCAGACGTATAATTATTAAATATTTTTATTGAATATAAAATTACTAAAATTAACAATTTATAAATATTTTAATTAAATATGTGTTTTAGCTGCAATGGCACAAAATATTGCATGGGCAACTGACGCAAATATATTAGCTGCAATGTTGGACGCAAATCTATCAGTATGGCTATGTCCTAATTGTGTTCATTATAGTGATCGCAAAATAATACGGCAAGCAAGAATTGATAAGGAAAGCAGGTATTGATCATGAATTTTTTTAATAAGTAATATGTTTATACGTGGGTCGTTTGATAAGTAAGGTAAATTTCCGCGATATGGCACCACAATTATAGGGCCTTAAGGCCCTCAAATACGAAATCTCTCCCAAGTACGTATATTAATTTGAGCGTAGTAGGATGTAACAATTTATAGACAATTTATAGACAATTGGGTCTTTCCTCAGCTATAATTTTTAAAAAATTGTCAAAAACACATTTTTTAAGGTTTTCAACTTTATTTTTCTTAAAAATTTAACGTGATAAGCAAATTTTGAAGGCAGCATCCGTTTTCAGTGCCTATATAGGAAAAATTTACGGAAAACTACTTTCCATTTTCAGGAAACTTTTAGCATGTCGACTAATGTAATTTTTAAGATAAGATGAGTTCTTTTATGGTTCAAGATGCGCTGATTAAACAAAAACCTATTGCAATATCATATTGTAAATATCTATTGTAAAAACCTATTTACAAAAACATAAATTGAAAACCTTATTTCAGCATATTTTTCTTAAAACACATTTTTTTAATTTTGCTGACAATATAGAGAAAAAAACAATTCAATGCAATAATAGTTTTTCTTAAAAAAAAATTATGAAATTTTTTCCATAATATATTTATATTAATATATTTATTTATATATATTTACATTAAATAAATATTTAAATTTTTAAAATTATATATTTATATTTACTTAATTTTGTAATTAATTAATAACGAGTAACTAAAGTAATTGATTAATAATTAACAATAATTTCAATTAAATACAATTAATACTTACTTATGAATTATATTTAATTATCTTTTATGTTAATTATTTTTAAAAATAATCATTAATTTTGAAAATAATTTTAATAACTTTATTTTAATCATTTATACTTTATCTTATATACAGTGAATTTGGAAAACAGCCTAACATCGTCAGTGTTCGTAATGGTATGGTTATGGTGAGACGTGGAGATGGTGCTATTGTAGCTTCATCTTTTTACAATCTCTTTACAAGTTTTCACGAACACATATCAAACAAAAAGTTAAAAGAAGCACTTTCTCTCTGTCGTATTGCTCAGGTAATTTAATATAATTATACGTTACATAAAATACTATGTACAATATTTTTATATGTATATTAAAAATAATAATGTGTATGTGTATATAAGATATTCAGGAAAGTTGCATTTAAATTGATACAGCTTATTGAAAAAGTTAAATAGATAGCAAATAGATAGCAATAGAATCGATACAGGCTTATTATCTAGCTTTGAAAGAAATAGCTAGTAGAGGTGACATCGAAAACGAAGCATTGTATCATTACGTTATAGATGGTATAGATGATAATACGGCCAATAAAAGTATTTTGTACGGAGCAAAAAATGCAAGTTTAAGGAAAAGTTAAAAGTGTACGAAAAAATGAATGAAAAAATGAAAGCTAAGATTCCGGTCATCAGTAAATCTATTAATGTAACTGCAAGTAAAAAAACAAAGTCAAAAGAGAAAGAAGAGGTACGCTGCTACAATTGTGGTGAATTAGGCCACAGATCGATTGAGTGTAAATTTAAGAGCAAGGGCGTGAAATGTTTTAACTGCAATGAGTTTGGTCACAAGGCTCTTGAATGCCAAAAAGAGAAAGTAAAAGGGAAGAAAGAAGAAGAAGCGTCAACAAAGACCGAGTCAGTAAGCAATTTGAACGTGCCGAGAAGGATGTACAAGATGATTGAGTTACGGAATGAAAAATAGAATGCTCTAATCGATACGGACAGTCAAGTTAACATTGTCAGCGAGAACGCGTATAAAAGGATTGGATCACCGAAATTAACTAAATCTACGCTGCGCTTTTCAGGACTCGGAAGAAATGAAGTAGAACCTGTAGGATATTTCGAAGATATAATTTCTATTGATGGCGAACACTTTCCCGTAATAATATACATAGTATTCAATGACGTCGTGGTCATGGAAGTCGTGATCGGCAATGAATTATTGTCGTAAGCCGAACTTAAGATTAAAAAAGATAACATTACTATTAAGAAAATACAGGAAGATACGGTACTTTCGTTAAACTATGTCGTAGAAGAAAGTGCTCAGAACACCGCACATATTACATGCAAAAAAAGTAAACTGGAGGTGGAACAGCTTTTTGAAAACTATCAACCTCGGAAGATGAAAGATATTGATACGGAAATGACGATTACGGTTACCGACGATCAGAAGATTGTAGCAAGACCAAGACGTTTACCGTTTCCGGAAAAAAAAATAGTGGAAGAACAGGTCGAACAATGGATTAACGACGGAATAGTAGAACCATGCTCCTCTGAATATGCCAGTCAGGTGGTTGTCATGAGGAAAAAAGACGGAACACCAAGGGTTTGTGTAGACTATCGAGCGCTATAAAGGTATAGTAGTCAAGGACCGCTACTTGCTTCCATTAATAGAGGACATCCTGGACAGGCTGCAAAATGCTCGGGTATTCAGCTCGATTGATTTGAAGAATGGTTTCTTCCACATGCCGATAAACAAAGATGATCAGAAATACACAGCGTTTGTGACACACATAATGGCCAATACCAATTTTTACGAATGCCATTTGGTTTTTGCAATTCACCGGCAATATTCCAACGTTTTATAAACATGATCTTCAGTAACTGCAAGAGGTATAGCTTGACCGGTATCGACGATCTGATAATCCCAGGTGCAAATGAAGAAAACGCTATTGCTAACCTTAGATTAGTATTAGAACAAGCAGAACAATACGGACTCGAGATTAATAAGAAAAAATGTCGATTTTTACAAAGACGAATCGAGTTTTTAGGACACGTGATAGAAGATGGTAAATTGTATCCTTCGTCTGACAAAATAGCAATTAGCCAACTAGATAAATTACCGATCTCGGATACGACATAGTGAAATGTTGTGAAATTAACATTAATTGACGGGCGGGATGTATAGATTTATGTAAAATATATAAAGGTGTTAATTGACAAGGATCGTAATTTATCGATTCGAGCGATTTATCGCGGAGCGATTCACCTTTGTGCGCATGACAATAAGAAGGTAGGGGAAAGAAATTCGGAGGAATGTGACAAAACAAGCATGCGACGACTGTTTCGGCCTGTATCGCTTTATCCGCCTAATTGTAATAATCATGACGAACGAGAAATAAAGTGAATAGTAATTAATACAAGTGAATTCCTGGTCTATTACCATCATAAAATTATCCACCCTGTATATACCATGTTATTTCTTTATACTAATTTTATTATTTGTTTTAAAATAAATTAATGAAACATGTAATTATTTTATGTTGTCAGAATGAGATACTGTGGACTTGTATGGCTATCATGGCAACTGATCATAAAGAATTACATGCTGCAGAAGAAGCTTATGCTGCTATTTGTAGATTTGATAAAGTCGATTATATTAAATATATAAAGGTAATTACATCTATTTATTATACTATTTATATTATAATATTTATATTTATTTATCAAGTTTGTTATATAAGATATAGTCTTAAATAACTAAATTTGTATAATGTTTACAGAATTTACCTACTGCTACAGAAAGAAATGCGGAAATGGCATTATTGGCAGGGGATTTGTCAATGGCTGAAGGTATACTGTTGCAAAACAATCTAATTAAGGAGGCTATACATATCAACGTTCAAATTTATAATTGGAATAGGTATGTTATATAAAATGTAATTATAAAATATACAATCGGTTATTAATTTTTTACAGTATGATTATTTGAAAAATTACATTGATAGAAATATCATTTTAATAAGATTAATTCTCCACAAGTAATGTTGGACTTTTAAGATATAATCAATTTTTCATTGTAAATTTTATGGTAGTTAGACCCCAAAACATTATTCAAAAATGTATTGATGTATTGACTTTCGTCTTAAGTAATTTAGATATTAATACATATGCCTGTAAAATGTGAACTCGATTTACCGTCCTGTTTCTGATATATGTATATACATATATATAGAATATACAATGAAAGTAAAGTGAAGTATAAAGTGATCTTTCCCTGATCTTGACAACGCCACTCCAGATCAAACTAATGGTATCATTTTATGTCCCATTTGAAGTTATAAGATCATAGTTTTTGAAAAATCTTAATGGATCTTTTAAAATGAGACACGCTATATACATATATTGATATACATATATTTTGATATTTTTAAATCCTGCTTTTTTGGATAGGTTAAACTGTTGTTGCACATGCTTTTAAATATGTAAAACTTTTTATGCATTAACTCTAGACTACCACACCTGGGTAAAATTTACCCAGACGTTTTTGAAGTGCGTGCCATTCCGACAGAGTTGAAGAATTGGGGTCGCGATGTGG
>NW_012026812.1:437993-438474 GCF_000956235.1 Wasmannia auropunctata
ACTCTATATGTTGACATACTTTAAATATCTTAAAGACATCCAATTTAAGAAATTAGTATGTTGACGTATATTAGATCTCTTTTAGATGTCACAGACAAAAACTCTATATGTTGACATACTTTAGATATCTTAAAGACATCATTTCCGTGATTTCTTTCTGCTTTCAAAAAACGGCGCATTAGATAACATTTAGATATCTTATTGCGATCTTACAGAAGCCTCTCTAAGTTATCACATTCAGTATTGAGATATATTTTAGAAATCGTTTTGATAACATATTGTTGTCTGGGTATAGAATATTAATTGTAGTGGAAAAGTGTATGCTCTAATTATATATTGTGCAGTTCATTCTAGTAATTGATATATTGTCTCGCAAGTAGATAACCTAAAAAGGTCAATTTGAAAGGCTAGGTAATTGTACACATTTTCTGCATTTAACAAAACAATTATTTTTATGTACTTTCTTTTTAGAATGCCTTGT
>NW_012026812.1:442757-444159 GCF_000956235.1 Wasmannia auropunctata
ATTTCTTTCAAATTAAATTCTTTATTATCAATCTTTATTTTTTTGGGGGGTGGTTCGTAAATCTGATCGAATGTTAAATTTTCTTGATCATCTGGTTGTGAGATATCTTTTAAATCAATAATTATGTGTTCGTTTCCAATTGAATCAACGACTGAATTCGAACTACTTGGACAACTTATGACATCAGAAATTGTGTCATTTTTCTGGAAAACAATATTATTGTAATATAAATCACATAAATAAAAATTTTTAGAATATTTTACTCTTAAAGAATACAAAACCTACATAATCATTGAACTTTCTACGAAGTTTTATTCGATTTACAACAGCGGGAATCAATTCTTCTAATTCATGTGAATTACATTCTTTTAAAAGATCATCCAAATGATCTATACTTTCAATCCCATTTTCTGTATAACACAAATAACAGGAATATTTTATGCAAAAGAATAGAAGAATAGGCATATTTTATAAATAATTACGTATATATGCAACTATAATTAAAAAAACATATTTTGCGATCATTTGAACTATAAATGAACTGAACCGGAATCGTAAATTTTTATTTGAATATACGGATTTATCTAGACAAACTTGCATAGTTCATAATTATATGCATAAAGAAAATTATCCAATAACATTTTCATTACAAGTAAAATGCGATTAGATGATTTTCTTTATGCATATCGCCGCGTTGATATGACGCTGCGCACAATACAAACGACAATATCATATATTTGCTAACAATTACAAAATTATTTAGTAATAATTACCAAACAATCTGGTAATTCTCTTCAAGTCAGTTAGTAAATCTTTTGTATACAATTTTACAATAATTATCAAATATTCGATTAATATTTTGATAATTTTGTTATGCAGCTATGCAAATTTGGGTCTGGATAGATCCTAACGCAGTGCACGGAAAAATCGATATCCATTTTTCGATGAAAGTTAGACATTACGGATCATGCAGAGTCATACTTTTAGTAAAGAAAAAGATGAGTTTTACATACCTTTTAGTACAACACTTACATCCGAAAGTCCCCACAGTAACAATAGATTTTCCAACTCACACATTTTAATAATCTCAATCACTATCACAACTTGCGAAACGACGTCTGTATAACTCTCTAAACGACTGGAGAGGAGATTGAAATCGGACAGGCACAAACTTGTTGAAACAAATGCAACGCGACATCGCCGCGTCGATATCAAATGTTTGCTAACAATTACAAAACTATTTAGTAATAATTACCAAACAACCTGGTAATTCTCTTCAAGTCAATTAGTAAATCTTTTGCATACAATTTTACAATAATTATCAAATATTCGATTAATATTATCAAATAATTTAATTTCAATTACCAAATTATGTAGTTGAATCAACTAAATACAAATTTTT
>NW_012026812.1:450711-451513 GCF_000956235.1 Wasmannia auropunctata
TTTGCGGTCTGTACTACATACTTCATCTAGCTTTTCGTTTTTAATTTCCTTTTGCGCGGCGGTTGTCTTGTATTATCTGTTAGCAATATAAAAAGGGTGTTAATATTTCATTTATTTAAATTCGCTTTTCTGAATTACAAAAAATATTTCAATAGTAAATGCATCGTATCGTAATATCGAAAATTAACTATCTAAATTTACAATTACAATATATAAAATCTTGCCATTATGCCAAACAGTACTTTGTAAAAGTAAAAAATTAAATCGGAATCCTTATTAGACAATAAGTTTTTTGATGCAACATCTTACTTTCGTGTGAAGTTTTTGAAGATGACGAAGCAGTAGACGTTTCAGGAGTTAAATTCGTTACATCTCCTATATTTTCTACAATTCTTTCATCGTTTGATGAATCATCTCTGATAAGAAAAGAAGATATTTTAGAACTCAGAAATGTATCAATTATGAACAATATTGATATAACCTTATGAGACATTTTGCATATGTAAAGATAAAGCAGATTTACTTATATATATATATATTGTCACGCGCTCCCGTGAGTTAGATATCTCGCGCGAGCGCGGATCAAAACGAAAAGAAAGGTGAAATTGCGTAGGATTTCGGGAGGGAGGATGGTAGCCCTCGGTAGTTTGTCCTTCCGGCGACCGACAAGGAGCAGCGACACGAAAATTGGGCGCCAGACGCGCTCGGCGGCACGTCACTCGCGAAACGCGAATTTTCAGCAATAACGCGACAGCAAAAGTGATTGTCCACAACGCTAACCGAGATTCACAACCGGGCGCTA
>NW_012026812.1:451563-452290 GCF_000956235.1 Wasmannia auropunctata
CAAGTACGGGATCAAACGGAGACACCTCGAGGGATATCTGGCCGAGTACATGTTCAAGCGCGCCCATCCTCAGGAGAGACGCATCGAGGCCTTCTTCGACGCGATCGCGCGAAAGTATCCACCGCCCACCGGCGACGACGATCCTCCGACCCCTCCGCCCTCTTCCCCGCCTCGCCCATCCGTCAACGATCGCTCTCCCGGCTCCGTTCTCTCCTTTCTCGACTCTCCGCCTCGTCTTCCCCATCGCGTGCGCCACGATCCCTCGTCGTCGTCGTCCTCCTCCTCGCCCTTCGAC
Organism: Wasmannia auropunctata; assembly: GCF_000956235.1. NCBI lineage: Eukaryota > Metazoa > Arthropoda > Insecta > Hymenoptera > Formicidae > Wasmannia > Wasmannia auropunctata. Next base: position 451,859 of record NW_012026812.1, read on the forward strand.
GACGACGACGACCGCGTCAACGTCTCTCGTCTCGCGGAATCGTCGGGTCCCCGCGGCCGTCCCCCCGCTCGTTTCGCGACTCGCGGTCGTCCCCGCGGTCGTCCCCGCGGTCGTCCCCGCGGTCGTCCACGCGGACGTCCCGCGCGCGTCGCGGGTCCCCCTACGATCGACGACGACGATCGCGACGACGACGACGACGACGACGACGATCGATCGAGATCACCGGTACTGGGTGGATGGCTGCTGCGTCGCCAGCAGCGCGGCCGCGTCGCGCCACGCGGGACGCGCCACGTCGGAGGGAGAACGACGACGACGACGCCAAGAACGACGAGACACGTACCCGCGATACTGAGGAGAAACACCCGCCAATACCAACGAGGGGTGAATCGACCGATCGTCGAGGCGAGCGAACGATCGCGCGGTCAGCCGCGC
>NW_012026812.1:458468-459368 GCF_000956235.1 Wasmannia auropunctata
GAGATCTCTTCGCGACGACCGCGTCGCGGGAGCGAGAGAGCCCCGCGCGGCGTCCCGAGCGCTCCTCAACCGTGTCCACGCTACTCTCTCTCTCTCGAGCGAACGGCGGACTCGCGGAACCCCGTCGAATATTTTCGAAAAAAAAAAACGAACGAACGGCAGGGAACGCGCGCGCGTAGCGCTCTCGTTCGCGACAACGTGGAAACGACGAACGATCGCGTTTCCGCGATCGGCGCGCGCGGGTAGCTCGCTCGGTTTCCAACGGCGATATCTCGACCCACCTTTGTCAACCTTTACCGACGTTAAGCGTGTAAAGCGAAGCGAGCGCGTCTCGCCGTTTCGGCGCTGCGTCGCGCTTCCACGCGCGGTTGCGTCGGGGCGAAACGAGAGAGAGAACCGTCGTCGTCGCGGTCGCGAGACGATACGACCGACGAGACGGCGATCGGCGACGAGGTGGAGGACGTCGCTCGCGTCCTCGCCGACGATCCGCGCGGCGAGACGTCCCGCGCCCTGCGATTTCCGCGCGACCGGGTGCGCGCGGAACCGGCGAACGCGCGGCGAGACGGGGAGTCGCGATCCACCGAGATTCCGTGCGCGCGTGGCCTCGCGGCGCGCGAGACGAAGGGTGTACGCGTGGCTTCGCGAGAGGGGCCCACGACGACCGCGAGAGGTGGCCGATCGAACGTTGAGCGAGAAGATGGAACGCCCGGACGGGGAACGATCGCCGATTGGGCCGAGCGAGTCGTCGAGAAGCTGGAGTCGACCGACGTGCGCATCGCGATTCCCGCGGGTGGTGCGTCGAGCTGTCGACTCGTACACCTATCGCCCCCGTGGACGTATCCGGCCGCCGTGCGAGACGGCTGCTCGGCGGCGCGAGTCCCGCGACGACGTACGTCCGAC
>NW_012026812.1:459388-459965 GCF_000956235.1 Wasmannia auropunctata
AGCCGAGACAATTCTTCCTTTCGATGGCAAAAACATGCCTGTATCCCAATTTAATAATAGCTGCATGCACGCGAAAAGCATGGTGTCTCCAAGTGCCGAATATGGACTTGTCCAAATGATAAAAAATAAATTAGTCGGTCCTGCATTGAGGGTAGCCTTAAGCGGAGAATATAACGATATCAATTCACTATTGGCAGTATTAAAAACGCGTTTTGCACCGGTTTATTCATCGTCATAATTGCACGGGGAACTTTCTAAAGTAATGCAACATCCGGAGGAAACCGTAGTTGATTATGGCAGCAGAGTATCTATGATCCTGCATCAATTGAAATTGTGTTATCAAACCGAAAGTCCGGAACAGGCAATGCAATTCGTAAATTCCGTTGAAACTAATGCTATTCGAAATTTCTTGACGGGATTAAAAACCGACATATACACAAGAATTCATACGCGCGATCCGATAAATCTCAACAATGCTATAGAAACCGCGATAAAAGCAGAAACCGAATATAACGAACATATGCAACGCATGAGGATCACGGAGGGCCTTATGCAATCTATTCGTTGTAATAATTGT
>NW_012026812.1:459985-460405 GCF_000956235.1 Wasmannia auropunctata
ATTAGGAATCCCAGAGTGCAGAAAATAGAAAAAAATCATGCTACCCCGTAAAAGTAATTGCGCCTCATATGAATTTTAAGCCAGCGAAGTCGGTTGTAATACGGGGGTGACATGCTCGTCCCATCTGGCTTGATAAATAAAAAAACGTACACAGGCATTAGGAGCCCTCTGCAACCTCAAATTCTCTGTTCTCCCGTGATGTCGGCAGAGCAGCAGGAATCAAAGAATGGCAAGCACCGATCGAGCGCGCAGCGGTAACGGATGCTAGCACGCTTTGAGCCGACGAAGGGCTCCCTAGAGACGGTGACCTCCCAAGACGAGGTACTCGATACGGAGAGAGAGAGAGCGCGTTCGACCGTCTCGGATCGTTGGAGGGGGGGTTCGCTCGCTGTCGACGACACACGAGTGTCATTCAGCGCC
>NW_012026812.1:461171-461807 GCF_000956235.1 Wasmannia auropunctata
TATACCCTCGAGAAAAAAGAAAGGAACGAACGAACGGCAGAGAGTCGCCGAGCTCGCGCGGCGGGCCCGCTCCCCCCCGTCGACGCTCGCGTACCTTCGAACGAACGGCGTGGGGGGGGTTGCCCGAGCTCGCGCGGCGGCGCGCGTCGCCGCACCTCCGTACGAACCACCGCGCTCAACGGCGAGCGAGTGTATCGGCGCCACTGTCGAAAAAACGGAAAAAAAACGGTGTTGAAGTCAGAAGAGACGCGCTTCCGGAACTTCGAAAAACAACGCGAATCGAACAGAGGGCGTCCCCGCGCGCAGCCCCGTCGCTACCTTCGAAAGAGATACGCGAATCGAACGGCCAGCGCGAGCCCCGCGCGGCGTCCCGAGCGCTCCGCGCTGCTCGAAACGAATCGGAGTCGCGGAACCCCGGCGCGGCGACGCGCTCCCCTACCTTCGACCGGGCGAAACGAACAGGAGTCGCGGAACCACCGCGGCTGGTCCCGCGCGCTCCCCGTCGACGCTCCTCCGAAGTGAGGAACGTACGAACGGTGCGTAGTCGCGGAACCACCGAGTCGGCGCGCATCGCCGTCGACGCTATTTTCGAAAAAAACCGAGTCGGAACCACCGCGCGGTCCCGCGCGCTCCCCC
>NW_012026812.1:462761-463786 GCF_000956235.1 Wasmannia auropunctata
CTGGCGTCCGTCCCCAAGTGCGAGGGTTCCCACAGGAATCTGCCGTGAACTATCGGAAGTGTCGTGAGTCGCGTATCGAGCCACCCGGAGATCGTCCCTGCGAATGTGCCGCAAAGCCCTCGTGCACGAGTTTGTTGTAAGTGTATTCGCAAGTTCGCGAGTACTTAGCGTTTTCGCGTATCTCTATCGTGCGTGTAATTCCGTTGTGTATCGAAGCAAGTAATTCCGTGTTCATTTTCGTTTCCGTACGTGTGTTTGTCTTGCGAGCCGGATATTGAGGCTATTCTGCACGCGTATTCTCGACTATTATCGCCCGTGTGGAAATTCTTCCTAGGCTGTAATCGGGGCCAAGTTAACTTTCTTAACTTCAATTAAGGTCCAAGTTTGGACACCCATCTTGGCCCTATTTAAGATTGTCACGCTCTTTTATCTGGACCCTACATTGCTTTTTAAACTTGGGCCAATATAAAAATTTTAGCCTGGGCCTATTTTATAACTATAAGCCCATATATTCCGTGTGAAAATTTATCCATTCCATATTTAATATTACGGGCTTCATGTGGGTATACCCATATGAATATATAATATACATATATGAATATATAATATAAGTAATATATATATTACTGGCATCCAAAATAAAGGTTTGTCAAACTCAAACCCATATAGGGCCTATGTGTAAAGTTATACTAATGTAAGTTTTGCTCAGTTGCAGCCCATACAGGGCCCAATTTATACAAAAAATTGGGCCAAAATAAAAAAAAGATATATTATTGCTCAATTTAAATGTTAATAAGTCTCTCACTAAGTAATGATTTCCCTAATAAATCAACAAAAGCAGTAATTTTTATCAATATGTTTTATATCTTTTTAGAACAAAATACAATTTATATATAGTCTTTCGTATATATACTATATATTTAAAAAAAAACAGTTAAACTTTTTAAGAAAAAAATTAATAAATTTTTTTTACCAAATAGAACTTAAAAAACAAAATATAATTTAGTTGAAATTTTTGAAAAAAA
>NW_012026812.1:463806-464186 GCF_000956235.1 Wasmannia auropunctata
TTTTACAAAAATAGGAAAAGAAGATCGCTCGCAACTAAACTATGTTACGCAAATATATTTACTAAGAAATTATACTATGGGGATGAATTTAGTATTATATGAGAAAGTTGATTATATATGTATATCTTGAAATAATAAGGCAAATTCGTAGCGCTATGTAGATGAATTCAAAGAAACGCTTAAGCATGAGTGGTTAAATATGATAGATTATTATATTATTATTATATTAAGAGAAGGGTTTATTTACCCTAAACAAGAGAATAAAATATTAAAGTTGTCTTATGATCGCGTATATAATGATCGTGAAAATTAAGATATTTGTTTTATTATAAGGTTGGATATCAATATAGATAAGGGTTTCTTTGCTTTTCCCCTTGAAT
>NW_012026812.1:471099-471291 GCF_000956235.1 Wasmannia auropunctata
TTGCTCTCGAGTGTATATATATATATATATATATATATATATATATTATCAGTTTGTAAATATAAAAATGGATAAATATGAAAATCCGTTGTTAGTACATATGTAAGTTTTTTATTGAAAGTGTTACATTTTAAATAAATAATTTTGGCATTTTGATATTTCAATCAAAAAAGTCTGTCTCTTATACACATC
>NW_012026812.1:472369-473574 GCF_000956235.1 Wasmannia auropunctata
GTAAACGATAGACTTGTCTTGACCCTATCTGCTAACTATCCTTTGTGATTGTGGTGCGTTTTCTAAACGAGCAGGCTGCAAAATAAGAACGTGAGCATTGGCAAAGCCATCAATCGTTCTCTTTGCGCGGCTAGCGAGTTTTGAACAAGCCATCTGCACAGACGTGTTAGAGTTGGTTGCAAACCATCAACCGTCAGTGTCGAGTTGCTTGTCGACAGACTCGTCAAATTGGGCAACCTTAGACAGTCTGCTTCAAGTGACCTTTCACCCTAACCACTCTTTTCTTTCTTTCTTTTCTCTTGCTTTTACTAATCTATTGCTATATCTTTCGCTCTGTATAACCTTACTCCCTTAATTTCAGGTGCGGGTAAGTTTAATAGCTTTTGTTTTTCGTTTTATTATTCAGGTGTTGGGATCCATACGATAACGTCTTATTAATTTGATTTAACTTCGCATCAACTCACTGTAAGCAATAACTCAATAATTTTCTGACATTTATTTGATCTTTCAATTTATCGGATATCTCTTTTGATTGTCGAGACTGTGATTTTGCCGACGAATTGTTACAAACATTGCATCTTGAAGGCCCTTCAGATCCCACACTTATTCAATAATATTCTATAAATCACAGCATTATGAAACACTGAATATTGATATGTATTGATTTAATAAAAAATAAACTTTGTATAATTCTAATTCTGTCTAAACTAACTAAAGAAATCTTGCGGATAACGTATCCTGTAGCGATATATTACCGACTGAAGAAACCTTTGAATTACACATCTTGCAGCGATACATTACCGACTGAAGAAACCTTGTGGATAACCTATCTTGCATCGATATATTATCGACTGAAGAAACATCTGAATCACATCGATACATTACCGACAGAGGTAACCTAGTGGATAACGTATTCAATAACGGTACATTATCGACGGTAGAACACCTTCAATTGATAACATTCGAGTAGCTATCGGACATTTAACACCGATCGGTCAAAGTCTGTTTCATCAATTGGTTGTGAAATTAGCTAAATAAATAAAATATTCTTCGCTTTTCGAAATCCAATAAAAGGATTATTACTGAGTTTGATATTCATTCACCGCCTCAATCCCTTCGTCTCAGATCGTCTCTAGCTCTCGCACCCCTGGGTATTGCCGCATAGGTAGCCCTTAAATATCGAGAGCACCCGTCTCTGTGGAGCC
>NW_012026812.1:473790-475113 GCF_000956235.1 Wasmannia auropunctata
CAGCCAGTGGCTGTTAAAGGTTTTCCTGGCATCCCTGCTCGGCACCCAGCTCAAGAAGCCAGGTGGTTTTTTCACCCAACTAAGATGAGCAGAGTGACAATGTGAACGCTTCACCTAAAAATCCGGCAAGGGCACCCAAAGAGAATCTGAACGCTTTCTAGGTGTCTGAGTGCACCCGGGTGTAGAATCTAAACGCAGCCATAAAAAAAAAAATAAAAAATTTTTTGGTTTTCAAAAGGCAGAAAATGATTACAGTGTTAGAAAAAGAATGGCCGTATTCCCAAATTTAATAAAAAAATTTAATAAAAAAAATAAACGTTAATATTTACATCAATGATGAAATTATGCCTTTCTCCAAATATATAAAAGTGACGAGTATTAATCAAATAAGTGAAATTTTAGAAACTATAGATACACTATAATTTATATTTCATGAATTGTACGTATGATATATTTTCAATTAATTGTGAGCATCGAGATTTATTATTTTGATCATGACAAATGGAAAAGAATAAATAAATTTACAACTTATGTTATTTTTTTATTCATTTTAGATTTGTACATTTTGAAAGATTGAAACATAAAGACCAGTGCGTGGTTTCCTATTTTTTCAACCTGATGTTTTGGAGTATATTTCCCCAAGTTCGTAAAATCTTCAACTTTAAGATTGTTACGATTAAAAGCGAGTGTCTTGGAAATTTTCATTTCGTCTAAGAGTAAAACATCTGTAACAAATATGTAAAAGTACAATCAGTCCAAAAATTTCATTACATCAGAGTTTCATTACATAACGTAAAGGATGTTAGCAACTAAGCAGACTTAACGTTCCATGTATATCAGATAGCTCCATTTTCGCACTTTTTTCTTTTAAAAGTTTAAAGGTATTTTCCTGGAAACCATAACAACCCTTTATCGCTCGAATGTATTGTTGAGACGGATTCTCGCATTCGAATGTAATCATCTGTGCACGCGGTCAGAGGTTCTCGAATTCTGCGCGCGCACCTCCCGCAACCGAACCTCTCCGAGCACGCCTTCCGCTACTCACAAGGAACCCTTACAAACTACACAATAGCTACAGCATAGAGAAAATTATCCAAGCATTTTGACTCCCTTTGGATCACTTTCCACCCAAAAATTAGACCGGAAATGAAATAAATATAAATAATAAAATAATAAAATAGATAAAAAATAATAAAATAAATTTTTTTTTCACTTTTCGATAAATTATCGAAGCATCTTGACTACCTTTGGATCACTTTTCACCCCAAAACTAGACCGGAATTAAAATATAAAATAATAAAATAAAATAAATATTTTTAAATA
>NW_012026812.1:475163-476896 GCF_000956235.1 Wasmannia auropunctata
TGATATCTTAAAAGGAATAATATCAAATTGGGAGATTTTCTATTATCGTTGATTGCAGATGAAAAGATACACGTGTGTTTGTACCTACATCCAGCTACATTAGTTCACTGAACACTGTAATATAGTTCTATTAATTCCTAGATAGTTAGTCAGATATCCACTTTTTGTAAAGATTGTCGCACATTTTGTAGGAAAATGTATTATTCAATAAACTATACATTTCAGTTGTTTCCACACAGACAAAAAGTTTAGAATGCTTTAGTTTTTACTTCATGCAGATCTTCAAAAGGTATTTACATTATGAACAGAAGAAAATACTATTGCATTTTATATGTAGTATGTATTTGTACTATGTTATATTTGCTATATATAATTAACGCATATCTTTGAACATTTTTATGTTATGAAATGTCAATTCAATGAATGAAATATTCTCAATTTTTGAAAACCTACAATTCAAGTTTTACAAACGTGAGATTATAAACCTTTAGTAATGCAAAAAACACAAATAGTTAAAATAATATAAATAATTATTTTTACAAACTTGTGAACATTATTGAATAAATCCGGAAAAATATGAGGGATATATTATTAATGAAATATGTTTTTCATAATATTAATAAATTGTCACGGTATAAAATGTTCTTGTATACACAGATATTTTGTTGTTTGCATTAACTGTGTTACTTTTTTGCCAATTTGACGTTTTTTGGAAAAATTTATTTGTAGGTTTCCAGAAATATAGAATATTTTATTCCTTCAACTACCTATTATAAGATTAAAGTCTGCAAGGATACGCGTAAATTATATTTAGCGATTATAATTAATACAAGTACATATACATGAAAAGCTATAGTACGTTTTCGCGCTCTGCAAATGCGAAACGTTATACACATACATCGCTGTTGCATACGGAAGCAGAGTAAGAAATATAGTCACTCGCGCAGAGTGACAAAAACGACACTCGCGCAGAGTGAGAAGGAGATAGAGTCTCGCGACGGATAAACAGTTGAGACGGGATCGGTGATCGCGAGTATCGTGACACGAAGTGACGTGCAACGCGAGTAAGTAGTGTGTGAGTGTAAGTGTGTAAGTTCTAACATAATAATAATATAATGAAGTTTAATTTGGGCAGGAGGCTTCCTTCAAGTTATTTCAGACTCTCTCGGAACCCAAAATGGGTAAAGAGGTTGGTATCTATCATGTATTTCTAATACATTCATACTTCTAATCGTACACACATGTAATAAGAAATAGATGTAGACAATCTTCAGCATAATCGGCATAAAATATTTCTCTGTGCTGCAGTTTATTTGCAATATTTGGCTAAATATCACGATTCACGCCAATAATTCTCCTCTTATCACTCGCACGAAATAAGTCATTGGACAAACGTAACTAAAGAGTACGGCATTCTCAGGAACATACGTTGTAAATATTATTGGATCTTTGATGCTATAAATTAGTAAACATATGGTTACATTTGTGATACGTTACTCTGATTATGCCGCATTCCGTATTTATTGGCCTAGTTTTCACCGAGCATTTGATTCGCGTACTAACTAGTAACTTTCTAATTTCTATTAAATTTTCTTAATTTCGACGATGCATATAACCATATACATGATGTATTAAATTAATACTAATGCATAGTGTATCAGCTTAGTATATCATTATTTAAATGCATCGTAGAAATTAAGATAATACATCGGAAGAGCACACGTCTGAACTCC
>NW_012026812.1:477912-478585 GCF_000956235.1 Wasmannia auropunctata
CGGGACGTGCGACTGTCCGGCGTTCGCGATCCTCGGGCCGTGCAAGCACATGGCCGCGGCAGGCCTGGCTCTCGCGAAACACCATCGCAAACCGGGATCGTACAGACCGTCCAAGGTGTGCGTCGACCGCGTGGACGAGCAGGATCGCTTCGAGAGACGGCTACGCCGAAAGACGCGGGAAGAGCTCATCGACACGATCCTGGGAGAACCGACGATCGCGCGACAGCTCGCCAGAAGGGAGGCCGAGCACGGGCTCGACCGCGACGACGACCGCGACGACGACGACGACGGTGGCGATTACCGCCGCGACAAGTACGACGATCTGAGGTATCCCAACGACGACGACGACGACGACGACGACGACGACGACGACGACGACGACGACGATCCCAAAGACGATCAGCAGCTCGACGACTCGGAGTGATCCGCGACGGCGCGGTCTCGCACGCGCGGTCGCGACGACTGCAACGCGCCCGCGCGAGCGCACGTGCCGTCGCGCCCACGACGGAGGTCGCTCACGCGCGCGCGCGTGTGTGTCTCGAGAGGTATCCACCGGCAGCGATATCGACGCCCATGGACTATCTCGAATCACTCTCGCAGCGCGCGATCGAGGGTCAGCACATCCGCGAGAGACGATCTCTCTCTCACTCTACGCAGCGACAGGCTGGGGGGA
>NW_012026812.1:478648-479944 GCF_000956235.1 Wasmannia auropunctata
GCACCGCCGCGCGACGCGTCTCCCTCTCGGTTGGCAGTGGAGAACGAACGCAGGGTGACGGCGAGCGAGAGAGAGTCGCACCGCCGAGCGACGCGTCTCACTCGCGCGGCGAACGTACAGACGAAAGAACAGTACGCACCGCCGCGCGACGCGTCTCTCCGTCGCGCGGCAGTGACGCAATGGCGGACGTAGAGAGAGTCGCCGCCGCGCGACGCGCCTCAGTCGCGCGGCAGTGGCGCAATGGCGGACGTAGAGAGAGTCGTACCGCCGCCGCGCGACGCGTCTCTCCGTCGCGCGCGCGACCGAGACGGCGAGCCAGTCGCACCGCCGCGCCACGACACGTCTGTGACGTGGCAGGGAGACGGCGAGAGAGACGCACCGCCGCGCGCGCGGCAGTGACACGACGTAGGCGAGCGAACAATGGCCTCCCCCCTTCGACATTCCTCGGCGACCAATAGAAACGCAGGATCGACGCTTTCTCTCTCTGTCGCTCCGACGCGGCGCTCCCGCGCGTCAGTCGCGAACGAACGATCGGAGAGGGAGATAGAGTGCAACGATCAAAAACGGATCGCGAACGCGGACAGCAGAACGGTGGAAGAGTTGTTCTCCGCGCTGGAACGCAAAGGAGGGGGGAACGCGCTCGCCTCGCTCGAACGCCGCGCTCCCGCGGACTCATGCTCTCCCGTTCGAACCCGCGTCCACCTCCAACGGCGACGCAACCCCTCTTGGAGAGAGGTTAAGATTCCCCCAGATGAGACAACCGCGATAAATCTCCAACGGTGACGCAACCCCTCTTGGAGAGAGGTTAAGGTTCCCCCAGGTGAGACAACCGCGAGAAATCGCTAGAATCTGACTACACACACACACACGATCGCGCCGAGAGAGCACGTTCCACGCTCCCTCTATCGCGCAGGTATAACTAAGGAGGGGTGGGGGGGAGAAGCTCGACAATGAGGAAACGTGAGTGACACCCGTCGCGCGAAACTCGTATCTTTTCTTTCTCTTGCAACGTCTCGCGTCGTTTCAGGAGGTAGACCAGCCGCCGCCGCCGTCACCAACAGGGAACAAGCGCTGAGACGGATGACTCGACAGGACGTCGCGAATCTCGTCCTCGATCGTTACTACGCCCGAGGGGAGGAATACTTTCGGCACAGAATGGTGCGCATCGTCGTGGCACCGGACCCGCCAGACGATCCATCGCGCCGCGTCGTCGCCGAGGCGAGGGTCGTCGGTACGGCGGTGTATCGCGCGAGACTGTGGTACAGGAGGAATCGCGACGACGATTCTCAGGGTCGG
>NW_012026812.1:479964-480997 GCF_000956235.1 Wasmannia auropunctata
AGTTGTTTACATCGATTTAACTTGACCTTAAGACATTAAAATTTTGCTTCGTAAGCATTGTCTAGCTGTACGCGATAAAAACGATTCATAGTTATACATTCGCAGAATATTGCGGAAATAGATTTCCTTTCTATTTTATTTCTTGTTAAATGCAAAAAATGCGAGCAGAATGTGCTACGTGAAGAATTGCTGGGTGCGCGCAGCGTAAGCGAGTACGGATATGGTGTGCGCATAGAGGCGTTTGTAATTATGTCTCGAAAATGATACTTTGGAAAATAACTTTATCACACATGGTTGAATTTGTATTAAAATAACCTTTAATTTGGTCACAAAAAAAATTTAAAAATTTAAAAAAAAAGTGAATTAATGGAGGAAACATTTAAAAAATTAAAAAAATTTTTTTGTTACTACTATCATAAAGTTTACTTCATGCCATTTAACTTTGATTCAAAACATTTTTTTCTATCTCTCATAGTTTCGACGATATTCACGTCGGAAGAAAAAAACCGATTTTTTTTAAGGGATGGTTTCATCCCTTTAAAACGGAATTGAGCACCAACGAAAAATAGTTTCATGCTAGGGATGAACTGATCTACTTTTACACCAAGAGTCAGATTTTTCTGAATTTTCGGGTTCGCAAACTTCCCTTGTAAGTGAAGTCAAAACATGTACCGCTTCTTAAATTTTATGTAAAATTAATAAACGCTGTCATCTTCGTTAAAAGTGCTCGTTAGTGTGGCCTGATTTATTACATTATATTATTTTACAAGGACGAGTTTGAATTATTTTTGTTAAAAAATAAAAAGTTAGTTATATTAAATAAATTAATTAAAGTTAAAAATTTAGAAATTGTATCCATATATAATAACGACAACCTTTTAAGATTTGATTTGTTTGCGTTTTTGAAAAATTTTCGGTAATTGTGGAGACCTCCACACCTCACCTCGGGCACGATCGTAAAGGCGAGTACGCACCGCCGCGCGACGGGCAATCGTGGAGACCCTCACACCTCACCTCGGGGCACGATCGTAGG
>NW_012026812.1:481047-481978 GCF_000956235.1 Wasmannia auropunctata
ACACACACACACACACACACACACACACACACACACACACACACACATATTGATTGTATAAGAAAATACTAAGCTTAAGTAATATAATATAATCTAATAAATTAAAAAGAAATGCCGGTAAAAAATTGCATTTAAAAAGATTTATACTTTCAATCTTTTTTAAAAATATATCCATGATAACTTTACCATTAATTATTAATACACATATATTTTGTACACATAGCACAGAAACCAAATAGTAGCGCGGCCGTTGTTTTTTTTCTTCCGAAACGGCTGGATAAGAAAAATATAATGACAATTTGACGTCGCTTGTTCGTCTCAGTTTTGTGAAAAATGGAATTAAAAATGTGCCGAGCATAGTAGAAAAAGAATCAGCGATTAAAGGTTGCGATTAATCGACATTTGCAATCGACACACATACACTTACAAACTAAGCAAGGCGATATCAAAGTTGAAACAGAAAGCAGCAAACTAATTGTGGTGCCCCTTGACTTACAAAATGAGCTAGTGGTCGCTTGGCTCGCGCGTTTGGTTAGAGTTTGCTGAGCGTTACCGCGTGTCGTTGTTCGAAATTACTAGAGGTGTGCGAATAGTCCGATCGAATCGAATTGAATCACAGTAGATTCGATTTGTTTTCGAATCTGCAAAATTCGAAATCAAATAGTTCAAGAATTTCAAATCAATAAAGGTCCGATTTCGAATTGATCGCCTATTTTATTTGGTTCATTTACATCTCAATTATTCTTATCTAATAAATAAGTATTTTTGATATATGTATTCATATGGATTAATAAAATATTTAAAAGCATTTTAACTATTCGTGTATACACATATTATTAATATTTTCTAGTTCAAAATGTCACATATAAGATCATGATCCTTTGTAATGAGATGTAAATCGAAAACAGGTCTTCAGATTGTTTAAATCATT
>NW_012026812.1:484438-484994 GCF_000956235.1 Wasmannia auropunctata
CGGAGAATCTTTCTCATTCCCGTTAAGGATCGCACGAGGGAGACGCTGCTGCCGCTGATCAGACGGTGGATCGTTCGGGGCACCACCGTGTACACCGACTGCTTCAAGCCGTACGACTGTCTGGACGACGAGGGCTACGTGCATCGATCGGTCAATCACAAGGTCAACTTTGTCAGTCCTACCTCGGGTGAGCTCTCTCGCGCGCCATTAGTCCCGGATCGCGTCGCGCGTTCCATCTCGAACTGATAACATATATATATATATATATATATACGCGTGCAGGTGCGCACACGCAGGGCATAGAACGCGTCTGGAGGGAGGTTCGAGCCAACGTTCCCAAGTACGGGATCAAACGGAGACACCTCGAGGGATATCTGGCCGAGTACATGTTCAAGCGCGCCCATCCTCGGGAGAGACGCATCGAGGCCTTCTTCGACGCGATCGCGCGAAAGTATCCACCGCCCACCGGCGACGACGATCCTCCGACCCCTCCGCCCTCTTCCCCGCCTCGCCCATCCGTCAACGATCGCTCTCCCGGCTCCGTTCTCTCCTTTCT
>NW_012026812.1:486435-488751 GCF_000956235.1 Wasmannia auropunctata
GCCAGGAACGACGACGACGACGACGACGACGCCAAGAACGACGAGACACGTACCCGCGATACTGAGGAGAAACCGCCACCAACGCGGGGTGAATCGACCGATCGTCGAGGCGAGCGAACAATCGCGCGGTCAGCCACGGGATTCGCGCGGAGCTCGACGACTCTTCGCCAACTCGGAGAGTTCACCCTGAGGGAGAACGTCGCGCGCTGCCACGCCGCACGATCTCGCAGCGACGGCGGCTGAGATCTACAGCGTCATCCATCGAGCGCACGACCGGCAGCGGACGTTATATATATATATATATATGTGTGCGCGCGTACGAAACGCACATCGAAGAGTCGCGATTTTTCTTTTCACCGCCCCTCAGCTCTCGACAGCGCGGGGAGGAGATCGCCACGGGAACCACGCGAGAGTATGTACTTTCGAATGAACAAAATAAAAATATCCAGCGAGCGAAGCGCGACGTGCGCGCGCGATCCACGAGCGAGAGAGAGGGAACGACGCCTCAGCGCTCTCTCAAAAAAAAAAAATAAAGAAACGTCGCGGCGATCGCCGCGATCGGCTCGCGCGGCAAGTTTGCTCGGTCGCTCGCTCCTCGCTCGCTCCCTCCCTCGCTGGGTCGCGCCCAGGACGGCCACGCGATCGCGCGTCGGCGCTGCGCAGCGAGGACCGCGCGATTCGCTCGGAGAAAAGAGATCATCGGCTACGAACGACCGCTCCGACGAGTCGACCGCCGCGCGAAGAGTCGCCGCGCGCGACCCGTCGACATGTGGAGGGTCATGAGCGGGGAGGAGCTCGACGTCCTGCGCGTTCTCCGTTCGCGCGGCGGGACCACCGACGTCTCGCGAGGAGCGCACGTGGTGCGGTTTCTCCGCGATCGAGAGCTGGGTGTGCGCGGAACCGGCGCGGCGAGACAGGTGGTCGACCAGGGGCCCGTGCGCGATTGGCCCCGCGGCGCGAGACGAAGGGTGTACGCGTGGCACCGCGAGAGAGCGCGCGAGGACTACGAGAGGCGGGTGCGCGGCGAACTTTGGTACGTCGATCGGCGCGTCGGTCGCGCGGAGAACGGGAGCGGAGCGCGCGAGGACCACGAGAGGCGGGTGCGCGGCGAGCTCGAGAGAATCGATCGGCGCGTCGGTCGCGCGGAGAGCGGGAGCTACTGGGCGAGGCGAGTCGTCGAGAGGCTCGAGGGTCGCGCCCATCTGCGCATCGAGATCGCCGCGGGTGGCGAGAGGCGCGTCGAGCTGCTGGTGACGGACCCGCGCGTCTACGGCGAGTTCAGGTATCCCGCCGCCGCGAAACGTCGGATCGACGAGCACAGGCGGGAGCGCGAGTCCGACGACGAGAGTGGCGACGACGCCTTCTGCGACGCGTGCGCCGTTCCTCGAGAGGAGTGCGCGTACCGGAGAGGCGAGGAGTGGAAGGACTACCTCGTCGCGAACGTGGACCGAACGTGTCGACGGTGCGGCGAGGTCGCGTGCAAGTGCCACGCGGAGGAGTGCGACGCGATATAGACGAAGGGGACTCGAGTCGCCGGCCACTCTGGCTGCGCGCGCGCGCCTCGAACGTGTCGCGGTGTACACGCGCCCTATCGATTATTTGTAATATTCGATATGTATTTTTTACAATAAATACAATCGCATCTTTGTGTCTCTCTCTATTCGATGCGTCACATTTTTTTTACGTACGTCAACCTTCTCGCTCTCCACACGTGTGTACACGGCTGTTGTTTGCACCGTTCAATATATATATATTCTATCAGCGTGTACGTACGTCAATTTTTTTATTCACGATTGTAACAACAATCCACTCGTGTTTTTTTATATTCCTCTTAGATTTTTCCATTCCTCGTTTTACAACGCCAAAAAAAAAAAAAAAAAACGAATTCGAACCAGAGAATCCTCGCGTGAATCCGCTTCGCGTGCAACCCTTTCGCGCGCGGTAACCTCCAAGCGAGATACGCGTCCTCCGCGACGCGACCCACCCCCACGGCGACGGATCTTCCGCGACGGACCACCTTCGCGAACACCTCGGTCGATTCGGCGGCCCGTCCGAATCTCTCCGAGACGTTCTCTCTCTCTCTCGGCGATCGCGCGCGTGTCGACGCTGGTATACCCTCGAGAAAAAAGAAAGGAACGAACGAACGGCAGAGAGTCGCCGAGCTCGCGCGGCGGGCCCGCTCCCCCCCGTCGACGCTCGCGTACCTTCGAACGAACGGCTGGGGGGGTCGCCCGAGCTCGCGCGGCGGCGCGCGTCGCCGCACCTCCGTACGAACCACCGCGCTCACCGGCGAGCGAGTATCGGCGCCACTATCGA
>NW_012026812.1:488805-489267 GCF_000956235.1 Wasmannia auropunctata
TTCGTATTTCACTTACTATAAAAAACTATACAGTATACAGAATCGTTCCTGGCATGAAAATGTAGAGAAAGGTTCATTCTATCATATTAATATAGTTTAATCATAATAAATAGTTGTTTAGAAACAGGAATGTCTAAATTGTGAAAACTGTGCCAACGAGCCCCGGTCTCCCCTACGCAATGAAGTAATACCACGCAGTCACACGGTCATCACTCTTTTTTATGTACTTGACGTCGCGCCGCTACCGCTTGATTAGCGCATAAACGAGTACGGATGGTGTGCGTACAGAGGCGTTTATAATTATTTCTCAAAAATGATACTTCGAAAAATAACTTTATCACACATGGTTGAATTCGTCTTAAAATACCTTTTAATTTGATAAAAAAAATTTTTGAAAAATTAAAAAAAATGTTGAGTAGTAGCGGTAAACAATAAAACAAACAATAAAAAATTATTTTAAAT
>NW_012026812.1:489317-489779 GCF_000956235.1 Wasmannia auropunctata
CTGTGGTACAGGAGGAATCGCGACGACGATTCTCAGGGTCGGTTCGCTCTGGACGGGACGTGCGACTGTCCGGCGTTCGCGATCCTCGGGCCGTGCAAGCACATGGCCGCGGCAGGCCTGGCTCTCGCGAAACACTATCGCAAACCGGGATCGTACAGACCGTCCAAGGTGTGCGTCGACCGCGTGGACGAGCAGGATCGCTTCGAGAGACGGCTACGCCGAAAGACGCGGGAAGAGCTCATCGACACGATCCTGGGAGAACCGACGATCGCGCGACAGCTCGCCAGAAGGGAGGCCGAGCACGGGCTCGACCGCGACGACGACCGCGACGACGACGACGACGGTGGCGATTACCGCCGCGACAAGTACGACGATCTGAGGTATCCCAACGACGACGACGACGACGACGACGACGACGACGACGACGACGACGAACTGAGTCGACAAGGCACACAGGGGATA
>NW_012026812.1:489829-491617 GCF_000956235.1 Wasmannia auropunctata
CGAGCGAGCCCCGCGCGGCGTCCCGAGCGCGCCGGCCCGTCGACGCTATTCTCGACCGAACGTTTTTCTTCCGCCCTCGGCGCGGACGTTTCCGATCGCGCGCCTCGTCGCGAGGCGAGATCGAGGAGGAAAACGAAAACGGGACGCCTCTCGCGGCGCCGGCGTCGTCCCACTCGAGACGGGACGACGCCGCGAGCGGGATTCGCGCGAACGGGAGATCCGCGATCGCGCCGCCCGTCTCGGCGCCTCGCGAAAACGGGATTCGTTCGGTTTGAGCTCTCGAGCGCTGTCGCGGCGCGCGACAAGAAGGAGGGTTGTCGCGTTTGTCTCTCTCTTCCGTACGGTCGCTCTTCCTCGCGGTGCGAGCGAGAATCGTTGCCCACCCCACGGCGACGCGGCGCGTCGCCCGACGCGAGAGATGATGATGATGATGAAATCGCCATTTATTGTGCGCTCCAGGATAGAGCGCCTCTTGAGCGCACAGAGAATAGAAATTACATCGATACATACTTATGCAAATGACGCTTCTGATAATACAATATTACAACGGCGTGTAAAGATATACAAGAAAATATACGTAGGATTTAATGTATATTTGTGTGTGTGTGCATGTTGCGTTTGCACGCACGCATGCATGTGTGTAGAACAAAGAATTCAAAAACAAAAAAATTAACAACATGAACTAAAATATAACAAAGTAGATAACAAAAGAAAAGGAACAATAAAAATAAAACTAAGCAGTTACTCGTACAGTTTTGCCCTAAAAACGCACCGCGCCTCCGAGTTACGTAGCTCGGACGTTCCACGACGTTCAACCGCGCTACGTCTGAACGATATAAAACTCTGTGCGACACAGAGGCATCAGGAGATGCCGCGCTTTCTCGTATCTCGCTGGACCACGTCGCTTCCGTCTACTCGAAGCCACCGAAGCGGAACATTAGGAATCCCAGAGTAGAAAGCATCGTGCTACCCGTAAAAGTAATTGCGCCTCATAAAGGTATGGAGAGACCGAGAGAGAGAGAGAGAGAGAGAGAGAGAGCGTTCGACCGTCTCGAACAGTTGGAGGGGGGAGTTCGCTCGCGTCGACGACACACGAGTGTCATTCAGCGCCGATCTTACGATATCCTCGTTGCCGTGAGATCCACAACCAGATCTTGTTGAATTCGACGACGGGAGGCTCGGAAATCGTTCAATGTTCAACTCGACGAACACACATTCCGTAGGACGATCGCCTCGGTTGTGTCACCGATAGATATGTCCACGTAAGATCCCACGCTGATTCAAAGATATCCGTGTATCGGGGGTGGAGCGAATCCTCTTCCCGTAAGATACGCGAGGCGAGAGACGCAAGACGCAATTCTGCGAAAGAATCGAAGCATTGGAAAATATATAATAATCGGTGGAAAATAATTTATCGGAGACTCACGCGATCCTCGGGGCGTGGAAATCCACGTCTAGTATACCCACTCTATCGCCACGTCGTCGTCGAACTTTGTTTCGAGTGCGCGTTTCAAAGCGCGAGCGACCCATCCGTACCTCCGCCGACTTGTATCCTCCTCCCCTCCCGTGTTCACCTCTATGTAGATCCTCTCTCTAAAGACAACTGACATTGGCACGTTACAGGCGTAAAACTCATCGGGCCTCTCATCGGCCGCTTGGTGAAAGAATACGGATCTCCGCCACACGTCCGAGGGCGATTCGTCCTCGGTGTAGCGATGTTCACCGATACCGCGAATAGTCGAATGACACGTACGAAGGAACGACACCGTCGCGTCGTTCCAATGTATA
>NW_012026812.1:498931-499459 GCF_000956235.1 Wasmannia auropunctata
TATATATCAAACTGTCGGTGTCGGTATACATGATTTTACATCTTTCACCGTATAAAGATTTCATGTAATCATAATGAAATTCATAGAGTCGCGTCTTCGATATGTCTAGAATGCACATACCCACGTAGATCGGTTTGTTCAATTTCACTTCGAGTCTTCGTAATTCAACGGCGATCAAATCCTCAGAAAAAATGCTTCTGCTATGAAAATTCGGTTTCGCTATCATTGCCTCCGCGCCGTACCGCCCTTCCCATCGCGTTGCAAGTCGAACGTCCACGTGATTACGCACGTTCTCGATGGTTTTACCGAATACGGCATTATTCATTAATTTATACAGATTTTTCTCAAAATTGTTTCTCGCGTAGGTTCTTAGCGTCGTGTTGAGTTCGATATATCCACGAAGCCACGGCGATTGTAGAAATTCCAATATCCGATGAATTTTCGTTACACGCAAACCATGACGCACACATTGCTGCAAATTGAGATAATGCGTTACATAACGTTCCTTATTATAAAGTGTGGCGAGAA
>NW_012026812.1:506291-507083 GCF_000956235.1 Wasmannia auropunctata
CGGACGTTATATATATATATATATATATATGTGTGTGTGTGTGTGTGTGTGTGTGTGTGTGTGTGTGTGCGTGCGCGCGCGAAACGCACATCGAAGAGATCGTTCCCTCCCTCGCGATCAGCTCTCGACAGCGCGGGGGAGGAGATCGCCACGGGAACCACGCGAGAGCTGTACCTTCGAATGAACAAGATAAAAATATCCAGCGAGCGAAGCGCGACGCGTGCCACGAGCGACAGAGAGAGGGAACGACGCCGTAGCGCTCTCCCAAAAAAAAAAGTAAAGAAACGTCGCGGCGATCGCCTCGCGATCGGCTCGCGCGGCAAGTTCGCTCGGTCGGTCGCTCGCTCCTCGCTCGCTCCCTCCCTCGCCGAAACGCGCCCAGAACGGCCGCGCGTCGGCGCTGCGCGAGGCTCTTCCGACCATCTATTTATCTCGTCTTCGTTCGAGGGAAGTCACGAGGAAGGATGCGAAGCGTGGTGTGAGTCGCTCGAACAAGGTTTCGTTACTCAGCGGTGTACATCAAACTCGTTCGAACGATTGAACTCTATCCGGATTGAAATCTCAACTCTATCGTTTCGCGACCTATCCGCGACTCTTCGCGCGCGCCAGATGGACAGCGTCGAAAAAACGGTGAGACTCGCGCGCGAGCACGGCCCTCCACGAGAACGCCCCAACGTAGCACCGCGACCAGTCGCGAGGTCGGGGTAAATCACACGTAAACCGTACTCCCTCTCTCTCTCGTCTGACTAGAAAAAAAAACATCTCTCAGCTCCTTCGTCCTCTCGACTCGCC
>NW_012026812.1:507586-512214 GCF_000956235.1 Wasmannia auropunctata
AAAAAACGGCGAGACTCGCGAGACACCCCACGCGAGTGCGCGTTTCACCACCCTCCCGTCGATCGGGGTGCAGCGATTCGAATCGACCGAAGAGTCGCCGCGCGCGACCCGTCGACATGTGGAGGGTCATGAGCCGGGAGGAGCTCGACGTCCTGCGCGTTCTCCGTTCGCCCGTCTCGCGAGGAGCGCACGTGTCGCCGGTGCGGTTTCTCCGCGATCGAGAGCTGGGTGTGCGCGGAACCGGCGCGGCGAGACAGGTGGTCGACCAGGGGCCCGTGCGCGATTGGCCCCGCGGCGCGAGACGAAGGGTGTACGCGTGGCACCGCGAGAGAGCACGCGAGGACTACGAGAGGCGGGTGCGCGGCGAACTTTGGTACGTCGATCGGCGCGTCGGTCGCGCGGAGAGCGGGAGCTACTGGGCGAGGCGAGTCGTCGAGAGGCTCGAGGGTCGCGCCCATCTGCGCATCGAGATCGCCGCGCGTGGCGAGAGTGTCGAGCTGCTGGTGACGGACCCGCGCGTCTACGGCGAGTTCAGGTATCCCGCCGCCGCGAAACGTCGGATCGACGAGCACAGGCGGGAGCGCGAGTCCGACGACGAGAGTGGCGACGACGCCTTATGCGACGCGTGCGCCGTTCCTCGAGAGGAGTGCGCGTACCGGAGAGGCGAGGAGTGGAAGGACTACCTCGTCGCGAACGTGGACCGAACGTGTCGACAATGCGGCGAGGTCGCGTGCAAGTGCCACGCGGAGGAGTGCGACGCGATATAGACGAGGAGACTCGCGGATTCGAGTCGCCGGCCACTCTGGCTGCGACGGCGCGCCTCAACGGTGTCGCGGTGTATATGCGTTATCAATTATTTGTAATATTCGATATGTATTTTTTACAATAAATACAATCGCATCTTTGT
This sequence comes from Wasmannia auropunctata, assembly GCF_000956235.1. Classification (NCBI taxonomy): domain Eukaryota; kingdom Metazoa; phylum Arthropoda; class Insecta; order Hymenoptera; family Formicidae; genus Wasmannia; species Wasmannia auropunctata. The sequence continues at coordinate 508,494 of NW_012026812.1, forward strand.
GTCTCTCTCTATTCGATGTGTCACATTTTTTTTACGTATGTCAACCTTCTCGCTCCACACATGTGTACACGGCTGTTGTTTGCACCGTTCAATATATATATTCTATCAGCGTGTACGTATGTCAATTTTTTTATTCACGATTGTAACAACAATCCACTCGTGTTCTTTATATTCCTCTTAGATTTTTCCATTCCTTGTTTTACAACGCCAAAAAAAAAAAAAAAACGATTCGAAGCAGGGAATCCTCGCGTGAATCCGCTTCGCGTGCAACCCTTTCGCGCGCGGTAACTTCTAAGCGAGATACGCGTCCTCCGCGACGCGACCCACCCCACGGCAACGGATCTTCCGCGACGGTCGAGCGGACCACCTTCGCGAACACCTCGGTCGATTCGGCGGCCCGTCCGAATCTCTCTACGAGACGTACGCCGAGACGTTCTCTCTCTCTCTCTCTCTCTCTCGGCGATCGCGCGCGTGTCGACGCTGGTATACCCTCGAGAGAAAAAAGAAAGGAACGAACGGCAGAGAGTCGCCGAGCTCGCGCGGCGGGCCCGTTTCCCGTCGACGCTCGCGTAACTTCGAACGAGCGGCGCGGGGATCGCGGAACCACCGAGCTCGCGCGGCGGCGCGCGTCGCCGTACCTCCGTACGAACCACCGCGCGCACCGGCGAGCGAGTCGGCGCCACTATCGAAAAAAACGAAAAAAAAAAACGGTGTTGAGGTCAGAAGAGACGCGCTTCCGGACCTTCGAAAAAAATCGTGAATCGAACAGAAGGCGTCTCGCGCGCAGCCCCGTCGCTACCTTCGAAAGAGATACGCGAATCGAACGGCCAGCGAGCGAGCCCCGCGCGGCGTCCCGAGCGCTCCACGCTGCTTGAAACGAACCGGAGTTGCGGAACCCCAGCGCGGCGGCGCGCTCCCCTACCTTCGACCGGGCGAAACGTAGAGTCGCGGAACCACCGCGGCGTTCCGCGCGCTCCCCGTCGACGCTCGTGTATACTTTCGAAACCGATGAGGAACGAACGGCGGAGTCGCGGAACCACCGAGTCGACGCTATTTTCGAAAAAACGAGTCGGAACCACCGAGACCGCGCGGTCCCGCGCGCTCCCCCCGTCGACGCTCCTTCGAAATGAAAAAACGTACGGGAGACGTGGAACCGGCGCGCGAGCGAGCGAGCGACCAGCGAGCGAGCGAGCCCCGCGCGACGTCCCGAGCGCGCTGCCCGTCTACGCTATTCTCGATCGAACGTTTTCTTCGCCCTCGGCGCGGACGTTTCCGATCGCGTGCCTCGTCGCGACGGAAACGCGAAAGATCGCGACGACGAAACGGGACGTCTCTCGCGACGCGGCGAGGCGCCGGCGTCGTTCCACTCGGCGGCGAGACGGGACGGCGTCCGCGAGCGGGATTCGCGCGCGGGACGAACGAGAGATCCGCGATCGCGCCGCGGGATTCGCGTTTCGGCGCATCGCGTCCGCGAAAAAACGGCCCCGCGGCGGCGAAAACGCGCGATGGTGGGAATCCTATCGAGCGCGCCGCGACTATCCTGCGTCCACGCGATCCCCGTCGCTCGGTCGCGCGCGGCGAACGGCGACGGCGACGCCTCGGGGATCGAGACGGGACGAGATTGTTCCGCGGTGTCGATTCGTTCGGTTTTCGAGCCGAGCTCTCGAGCGCTCTCGTGGCGCGCGAGAAGAAGGGTTCTCGCGTTTGTCTCTCTCTTCCGTACGATCGCTCTTCCTCGCGGTGCGAGCGTGTTCGCGAGAATCGTTCCCCACCCCACGACGACGCGCGCCGCGGCGCGCCGCTCGACCCGAAAGAGAGAGAGAGAGAGAGATGATGATGAAATCGCCATTTATTATGCGCTCCAGGAGGATAGATCCTCTTAAGCGCGGAGAATAGAAATTACATCGATATATACATATGCAAATAATGCTTCAAATAATACAATAGTACAACAGTATATAAAGATATACAAGAAAATATACGTAGGGTATAATGTATATTTGTGTGTGTGCATGTTGTGTGGATGTGTATGCATGCGCATGCACGCATGCTTATGTAAGACAAAGAATTTAAAAACAAAAATTTAACATGAACTGAAATATAACAAAACAGATAACAAAAGATAAGAACAATAAAATAAAAACAATAAAAATAAAACTAAGCATATGAGTTAAACAGGTATTCATACAGTTTTGCCCTAAAAACGCACTGCGTCTCCGAATTTCGTAGCTCAGATGGGAGACCGTTCCACAACTCAACCGCGCTACATCTAAACGATCGCTTATAAAACTCTGTGCGACACAGAGGCATCAGGAGATCGTCCTTGCACGCTCTCGTATCTCGCTGGACCACATCACATCTGTACTCAAAGCCATTGAAGAGAACATTAGGAATCCCAGAGTGCAGAATAGAAAAAATCATATTTCCCGTGAAGTAATTGCGCCTCATATGAACCTTAAGCCAGCGAAGTCGGTTGTAATATGGGGTGACATGCTCATCCCATCTGGCTTGATAAATAAAACGTACACAGGCATTAAGAGCCCTCTGCAACCTCAAATTCTGTTCTCCCGTGATGTCTGTTAGGGCAGAGCAGCAGTAGTCAAAAAATGGCAAGATGAGCACTGATACTAATCGAGCACGCAGTGCCAGCGGTAAGAGGTGCTTGCACACTTTGAGCCGATGAAGGGCTCCATTCACCCTAGAAACAGTTCCCGTAACCTGCCTCTCCCAAGACAAGGTACTCGATATGGAGAGACCGAGAAGGACAATAGAGTCACTATAAGGTATGACGTCATCATTCACCTTAATACATGGCAACTGCGCGTTTCCTAGTTCGTTGATGTATCTTGCCGTTCCTATTATTATGGCCTTAGTCTTGCTTGGGTTCAAGGTCAGCTTATTTGCTGTTGCCCAGTCAACAATTCTCGAAATATCCTGATTTATCCGGTTTATGGCATCGCTCAGGCACCTCGGCTCAGTGTGAATGTAGATGGCAAGATCGTCCGCGTAAAAGTTGTATTTACAATATTTCAAGACTGATATAAAGCCAATTAGATACAAAACAAAGAAAAGGGGTCCCAGGACCGAGCCCTGGGGAACCCCAGCAGGAATAGTTGCATCAGACGACTTAGCACCCGTGGCCGGATCACGAACAGCCTGTCTCCTATTATGTAAATAGGCACAAATCCAGCGAAGAGCCGCACAGGAAAAATTCACACTTCTGAGTTTGTCTATCAGGATCTTGTGGCAGACGTTGTCAAAAGCTTTGGTGAAGTCGAAAGAAACAAGCACAGTGACCTTTCTCGAGTCAGCCGCCTGTCTCACGTCGTCAAGGACTCTCACAAGGGCGGCCTGGGTGGAATGGCCCCTCCTGTATGCAAACTGATATGGATCCAGGATATCAGTAGATTCTAGGTACTCCTTGATTTGATCAGCTACTATGCGTTCAAACGATTTTGAAATAACACACAAAATCGAAATGGGCCTGTAGTCTCGTAACTCAGACGGACATTTGACCTTCGGAATAGGACTAACAATGGCCTTTTTCCACAGAGTAGGATATACACCATTATCCAGGCAGAAATTAAAAATATGCGTGATCGCTGGTAGAACACTCGGCAAGGCGATCCTGAGAAGAACAGGCGAGAGTCCATCCTCACCAGCAGCGTTGGATTTAATGTCCTTGAGTGCCTTGACAATATGCAGGGGCTCAATATGTTTC
>NW_012026812.1:514304-514900 GCF_000956235.1 Wasmannia auropunctata
CGATCGACTGGAAAAGATCGCGGAAGGCTGGCCAGTCTTCATACTTCCCGGTAAACGTGGGAAGCTGAATGCGCGGCAGCGCTCTTCGGCCACCGCTCTCCCCCTCTCGAAATGAGGTAGCGTCGAGGCTGACCACGGGTTTGGATCGCACCTCCTCGAGCAGGTCCACGAGAGCAGCACGTTGCGCAATGTAGGTTTCCTCTGCCACTTCGAAGAAATTATTCTTTATGTAGTCGTGCCCGCTAACGGTCTTCCAAAAGGTGGAGCGTAGTGTGTCGTGACCGGCCTCAAACTTCACCCAATATTGGTCGAGGATTTTGAGCCGGGTCTCCACGGCACCCTGAGTTACACTCGCTGCCCCGGCTTTCCTTAGATTTTCGAGCGTTCGGGAAATACGCCCGTGCAATTCCTGCTGACTCCAGAGTACGCTCTCCATGTCGAGGCTCATCTCTCCGCGCGAGATCTCGTTGACCGCACTCAAGAAAATAAGCGACACCACGACGCGAGCAGTGGCACACAACGCGCACTGATAACGGATGCCGAATCAGCGAATCCGGCTCGAAGGACCAAAATGTTGCGTCGTGGTGGAAGCGAAA
>NW_012026812.1:515622-517352 GCF_000956235.1 Wasmannia auropunctata
TCGTGATCGCAAGTTCGCGGCGAACGAACGGCAAGGTAACGGTGCGACGGAGCAACGCGAGCGTCCGAAACCGAGAAAACGAGATCTTTTCTGAGAGAACTGAGAAAAACTGACTTGACTCCAGGCGGGAGCTCTGCTATTTATTCTCAAAGCATATTGTTTGTCGAGTAATTTTCTAATCGCGAAAATGCCAAAAAACAAGCGCGGAATGCACACCGTCATTGACACGTGATCGTGGTGTGCCGGGCATCAGCTGATGTCACGAAACGTCGGTTGCCGACCAGATGTGCTCCCGGAAGCCCTTGCTCCGTCCCGGCTGTTTGCGCATTCCTTTTGATCGCGGCTTTTGTAACATGCCTGATTTGGCGGTTTCGCACAGAAGGTAATTATTGAAGAGGATTTACAAAACCGCGTTACAACGTAAGTAATGTGTATATGTGTTGTCACGTGCTCCCGCGAGATAGGTAATTCGCGCGAGCACGGATCAAAACAATAGGGTGGAGATCGTACCCGATTTCGGGGAGGGAAGGTGTCAGCCCTCCGGATTTCGTCCCTTCGGCGACCGACAAGGAGCAGCGACGCGAAAATTGGGCGCCAGACGCGCTCGGTGGCACGTCACTCGCGAAACGCGGAGATACTGCAATAGCGCGACAAACGAAATGCAATTGCTCACAACGATACCCGAAATTCACGAACGAACGCTGCTCCCCAAGGTCGATCGCGCGAGGACCGGCCGGCTCTACCTAACGGTAGAGGGGCAGGGCGGAACTAAGGGCGAACTAGGCGACGGACGGTAGGATGGTGCGGGCCGGGCGAAAGAATCTGTACTCCAGATTAGAGAATAATAATAACGATACCGTTTATTAGCCGCGTGGCAAGGCGGTAAGAAACAGCGGGAGATAATACACAGTTCGGTAATAACAAAAAAAGAAAATAATAGAAAAGAAAAGATTCGCGTGGCGTTATTAAACGCAGGTAATTATACGGTGCGATAAGTTCCGGCGTAACAAAAAAAAAGGAAAAGAAACAGTTCAAGAAATTCGGCCAATCAATAGGAACGCAATTGAAATCAGAACAGGCGCGATAGTACAATGAAAAAGACGGGGCTCGGTACGACGCAAGTACCGAGGTCTAACGACAGGCGACAATCTCGATCATAAGTCCACACGTCGGACGCGCCGACGAAGACGAAAAACAAATATAAAATTACTTAAGCCGAATGCGACGGAATCGCGCGCAATAACACAAATCCATACGACGAGGGGTACTCACAATCCGAGTACTCGCACACTTAAACTAACGCTCGCGCACTCGTGCGCAAGGGCTTTGCGGCCCACTCGCGGCGACGATCTCCGGGTGGCTCGATACGCGATATGTGGCACTCCCGATAGCTCACGGCACAATTCGATAGGAACCCTCGCACTTGAGGACGGACGCCAACACGCCAAACCAACGAAAAGCTACGAAATACGCGTCGCCAAAGGGGCGCACGCGACGAAACTCTAACACGAAAAATGGCGTTCCCGTCCGCAGAGTGCGAGCAAGATTCTCGATCCGCCCGTGGCTTTACACGTGATAAAGAGGGTCACCTCACCGGCACGATCCCTTTCTCGTCCTCGCGGAGTTCCTCCGAGCCGGCAGCAACTCGTCCTTCTCTCTCTATCTCTACGGCGCTCGCTCGCTATGTCGCTCGCTCGCAAGGTACGCACGCAAAAGCGGCGTAGATCGCG
>NW_012026812.1:517711-518292 GCF_000956235.1 Wasmannia auropunctata
ACAGCACCCGTATTAAGTTACCCGGATTTCTCGCAGCAGTTCATGGTCGGGACGGATGCATCGGATTTCGCGATAGAAGCTGTACTTTCGGAAAGCATTCTCGACCAAGATAGACCAATTGCTTACGCCAGCAGAATTCTAAATAAGGCTGAGCGTAATTATAACACAACGGAAAAAGAATTGTTGGCTATAGTATGGGTTGTAAAATATTTCAGATCATACTTATATGGTACAAAGTTTAAAATTATCACTCATAAACCTTTAGTATGGTTGTTCAATGTGAATGATCCAGGCTCCAGATGATAAGATGGAAGCTGAAATTGAAGAGTACGATTATGAAATCTTACATCTGGTAAAGATAACATAAACGCGTTAAGCCGCAATCCGATCTCGGAAGAAGCAATAATTAATAATTTAGACTATTCCGATATATACCGAAGAAGAAAAACGACAAATATACTACGCAAAAAAATTAGGGGAGCACTTTAAAAACTGCAAATTTTGTCGATTTTCAGAAACCAATATCTCGGCTTCCAGGAATCGCAGGACATTGTTCCTTAGCGCGTTTTTGAAGGGTAAGG
>NW_012026812.1:521804-522378 GCF_000956235.1 Wasmannia auropunctata
TCGCCTAATTGCAATAACAATTGTACCTCCTTAGGAATATGAGAGCTACTAAGATTGATAAACCATTTGCTGTTTAATTTATCAATAGAGCTATCATATGGAAATTCCTTTGGAGAGATGTAAGTAAATTGACCGTCTTGACTGCTTGAACCAGTATTGTTGCCAGATGTTAAACTTATATTAATCGCGTTATTGAGTTCTTTCTTTGGTGAAGAACAATAATGTCTCTATGTGGAAACTCGCTCACTTTTGCCTGACATTGAAAGGAAAAAACATGTACCAGATATCGCAGAATGGCTTAATATAATTTTATAATATTTCAACGTTTTATCATCCTCTTTATATTGGATATGAGGTATGTAATTTTGTACTTAAGGTAGATTAACTAATTTATTTCACTTTATATATTTGACGCGTTACATACAGTGATAACATTTTTTGACAGATCACATAAGAATTATTGGAGTTTGCGATTATTACTTTTACGAAATTTGAAGACCAGGGATTTTAAAATTTGGACTGCGATTATGAAAATGCGGATTGTGAGCGTATCAATTTATTGTAATGGTTTTAA
>NW_012026812.1:525865-527767 GCF_000956235.1 Wasmannia auropunctata
CAAATCTTGCCAATTTATAAAATGAATTATTAATAAAAACCGTTTACATTATTAAAATTATTTTAAAAAGTACTGTTTATTATCTTGGAAGTTAAGACAGAGAAAATAGATAGAATAAGATTATACATACAAATGTTTTATTTGTTATTGTAATGTAAAAAAAGGGAACATATTACAATGTTTATAACGTAATGTAAAAAAAGGAACATATTACAATTTTTATAAATGTGTAAAACGCTAAAAGTATGCACTGATCTGGCACACACTATTTGAATACGAGTGCGAATATGCATCACAACGAACTTGCGAAGTTAATATTTCGTTAATCTGCACGAAATAGCAGTACATGTTCGTATTTGTCACTTGAGGTACCGGGCATATTTAACGTAGTGGGGATAAGCTGCGACGAATATCTCTGTGCAAATGCTAGCAATTCGAAAATTTTCGCCGTGCGAATTCGCACTCTTGAACCATTTGAAGGTTTAAAAATGAAATAATTCATTTGTATTATTTAAATAGGCAAAATAAAATGTTTTCATTACAATTCTTATTACAATTAATATTATAAAGTAGTCTTACTACAATTAATATTAAAAAGTAAGTTCAAAATAAATTCAAATATTACAAATATTTTTCTATTTAAACATTAATATAATTTAAATTCATTTAAAATAAATATATAAATGTTTTTAAAAATATCTAAGTACTTAAATTGCTCATTAAGTATATTCTATTTTTTTTGTTACTTTTGTGTATTTTGTTTCTAATGTCTTTATTAATAAAAATGTATATTTATTGGCTAAATTGGTTTTACATCTAAGTATAGATTATTTTTACTTACTAAGGATAATTTTACTATTTCATCATGTTTATTGTTTGTAATTTCACTTTGTAATTGCAATTATATCTGTAATGTCTTTGAGTTCGAAAATGTTCTTAATTTTTAATCTATTATTATCTTATTTCTTCATATTTATAAGAATTATAATTAATATAAATCGTTAATGATATTTATTTTTTTTATCTACACAAAACTTTGGTACAAAAGTAAAATCTATTTTAATATAAGATATTTACAATTATATTTTTACATATTAAACATATTTACAATTTTTTTATTTATTTATGTACAATTCTAGTTGTGCAATAACCTTCATATATTTTAAATTTTTCAATTAAAATTTAAATATTTATTCGATTTTTTTTGTAGATGGAGGCGCCAAAAAGATAAGATCGAATACTTACGATTGTAGCCTATCTCAACATGAATACAATGATCATAGATGGTAAGATCATTAAAGGTTAAGTAGCCAAATCGATCTCGTGCATCAAACTACCGTCTTTGACTATAAACGCAGAGGGCAATCAGGAAACACGGTAGTGTATAAGGATACGGGCAAAAATGCTACAAATGCTTTAAAGCATTCCTTGATTGGTCAGTTTGTTTAATTCTTTTTTTTTTGATAGATTAACAATCAAATGCTTCAAAGCATTTATAGTGACTTGTCAAATCCGCACCCACAATGTCTGAGTGATTGCGACACATTTTGATAGTAATCCTGATAAGTTGAAAGTGCGAATTACTTTGGTCAAAACATTTCGGCGATAACGATCATATTATTAAAGTCATCGAAAGTCAAAACTAAATTTTGACTAGCTATTCGCGCTTTTAACTTATCAGGATTATTATCGAATATGTCGTGATCATTTAGACATTGTATACCTCGAAAAAAATTGTATCAGATTGAAAAAAATGAGACCTTTGTATCATCTTAAATATATTTATAATATGACTTTGAAAAAAAACTGTTGTTAAATTATAAAAAAACCTAAGTGGCATTATCTTCAAGATATAACAATCACGCAAAATTATTTTGAGATCGGAAGAGCACACGTCTGAAC
>NW_012026812.1:529590-537875 GCF_000956235.1 Wasmannia auropunctata
CGTGTGCTCTTCCGATCTTCATCTCGATACGATCATTTTTGACGAAGTTACACTCTCTTGAATTTTGCCTATTTTTGGAGGCTAGAACAGGTGATCCTTTAATTTTTTGGACCAGTGTATATATGTATATATATTATATATGCTTATGTGTGTGTGTGTGTGTGTGTGTGTGTGTGTGTGTGTGTGTGTGTGTGTGAAAAATAATCTTAGATATAGGCTGCTTTCTTTTAAACATAAATCAACACAGATTAACACTCGAGCACATTCGAATCTTACATCGTGTGTATACGTGTAATCAAACAAAATGATGGAAGTTGCGGATGCGTTCTAATAATCGTTCAATTAACAAAAACAATTTAATTCTCGCCTTGAGAAAAGTCAAGGAATGTCAATTGATTTTGAAAATTGTAAATGGAAAGCACCCTCCTTCCCGTGCGTCGATTTGTGTTAAGTGCGTCGACTGTGTTTTTTAAAAGAAAAGTAGCCATAATTTTCTGTCGTTCATATTTTATTCAATGACTAAACTCCATGGATGGTCATGTATAATACCATACTGTATGTCCAATAGATGTTTTCTAAGCATCTGATAAATTGCTTCCGGTTGTTCCGTCGTTGGTATATGCAACCCTTGACCTTGGAAGTCAATATAAGATACGGGACTTACTACACATGCTGTTCCTGCTCCGAATATTTCCAACAGCTACAAAAAAAAACAAATTAATTGTAATATTAAACAATAAAATAAGAAAAAAAACAACAAGGTACATATTAGGAGTGTAAATCTTACCCTGTTCTCTGAATTTAATTGTATGATTTCTTTCATCGTAATAGATCTCTCCGTAACTTTAAATTGATTCCATTGCCTAGCTATACTTAGAAGCGAGCTTCTTATAATTCCGGGCAAGATCAAACCATTTAAGGGTGGTGTAAGTAATTCCCTTTCTATTGAAGATAATAATCGGATTATTAAATCGGGTTATTCCTCATTATGATGTTTTTAACAAACATTTTACGAGATAAATTTCACTAAAAAGCTTCTTACCTCCATTATCATTTATATAAACAACGAAGACATTCATAGTACCAATTTCTGTAAGTTCATTGTTTTCGCCGTACAGCCACAATACTTGCTGCAAACCTTTTTCGGTGGCTTCTTGTTGAACATGAATCGTAGGTCCATAATTACTACCTAATTTAGAATCACCACAACCACCAGGCCATGCTCTCGTATATCTGGGATCTGCAAGCAGGGAAACTCCGACTTGCCGATCTGTGGCTTTAAAATAAGATCCGACAGGAGATAGGATTACATACAATAAAGCTGAATCCGAAGTTGCGACTCCAAGTGTAGGCTATATAAAGACAAATAAAATGTGCTTAAGTTAGATTAAAAAAAAAATTTATTGAAATTTAAGAACGCAACATCACTTGAAAAAATATTTTATATATGCGTTAATTGTTAGTAGTTTAAATTTAAATTTAATTTTATTCTATTTAATTCATAATATGAAAGCAAACTTTTAATTTATATATTCAAAACATTGTTTGTTAAAACACCATTTAATTAAAAATATCAAATTAGTTATAACATATTTTTGATCACTTCAAATAAATGTATATAGTTGTATTATTATGTTATAATATAATTTGAAAAGCAGAAATTTATTGCATCAGCTATTACACTAATTTATTTCATTGGCCACATTGCACAATTTATATCAGAATTTACACCAGAAATAGTTATGCGACTTCTTCAAGAAAGTCACAAAAATCAAATTATGAAAAAAGGAAAAATTTCTCTGAATGCTGTAGATGTTATCGTAGAGTCTAAATAAATACTCTGAAGCAACACTTATCTTGCAGACAGGAAGTTAAAATATTAAAGTTAAATAAAAAATATTTCACGTGTTGAATTAATGTAATAGTTAGAGATATTTAAAATATGTAATATATTAATTTATGTTACTTTTGTAAAAAATTACAAAAGTAAATGCAGGTAAAAGATTGAGAAATATAATAAAAAAAATAAATGTATTTTTTATTAATTACGTATTAATATGATAAGAACTGATATGATAATTATGATACTCATGAAAGTGACGTCCAACTATATCAAATTTATCGGAAAAAAAAGAGAAAAAGTTTTTTGAGTGATAAGTCAAGATTACATCCAAATAACATGATTGTAGAGGCATGCATCATCTCGTAACATATAACTATGCGCAACAAAAGGCTGTGATTCCATTTATCACATATTATCGTTAGTTAAGTATTGAGAAATATAATGATTATTCTCGCGCGCGTATATAGCAGTCTTGATGACGTCCGTGACATAAGTAATGCACGAGTACTGTTTCTTGCTGATTATATGTTTGTGTAATTTAATGTACAATCAGCCATGCAATTGCATCATTTGTTGTAAAATAGTATTACAATGCAAATTATAATGAATTAAATACTAGCAGGATATTACTCTATAACACGTTCTAATCACGTAATAATTATACAATACTTAAATAGTACTTACATCGATGCCGATAAGCGTAGGACGAATGTAAAGACTAGAGGCGGTAGAATGTGGAACCCATTCTTGATCTATACTAATCAATCTGCAAATGCACTTAATTAATTCATCCCCTCTGAAAGGAGGCAGACCAGCTCTTATTGCTGAATTATTCATTCTCTCCATATTTAGCTCTGGCCTAAACAACCTTATTTTGCCATCAACACCTCTATAAGCTTTCATACCTTCGAACAACTGAGAAAAGATTTATATACATATTACTACTGCCAAGTTAAAGCACACAAGAAATTTTATCTCCGTAATAATTAATATACGTACAAGTTTAATAATCTTTGCATATCCTATAGTTTTAAACATGTTATTGAATCTAATTTCACAGATGATAAAATACCCTTCAATTGTGATTATCGTTCGAATATTTTTAATAGAAGAATTTCAAAAATTTCTATACGAAAATTTAATTTGACAAAAGAAAATTTATCAGCTTTACTTAGATATACTAACAATTAGAAAAATAATTCTATCTGTATCAAATAATTCTATCCTAATTGTACTAATTATTGAAATAAGAATACATTGACATTATAAGCACTGCGAATTATATGTACATAATTAGATATAGTAACAAAGACAGAAACAGATATTACATTTCATACTTACAAGAAATATTGCTTATATAGTTAAGCAATTTTTCAACAAAAAATATTGCTTAATTAAATAAGCAATATTTCTTGTAAGTACGAAAGAAATCTATTAAAATATTAATATATAATAAATAAATAAGGGAAATAAATTACTAAAAATAAATTACTTTTTTAAATTCTATGTTACATTATTTTTGCAATATAAAATATTATATATACCTCCACAGCGTAATGAAGCACTTTCGCAGCTGGATGAAGAACTATATTTTCGAAAGGCATAATTTCTGGTGCTTGCCAGCCGTTCATACCTTCGTAATAATGTATTTTGAGCATGTGATCAGTGAAATATTTCCCAAATGAAAGCTGATTAACATCGGGTTTAGGATTTAGCTGATCTGGACCAGCGAGACGGACAGATAAATCTGCATACTGCAAATAAGTTACACTTTCACTTTCATCTATACTACATTTAATTACTTAATTATTGCTATCGTGTCAAGTGAATACCTTAAAAAAACGTTGCGGTTGTATAGAGTTCTTGTCTTTGGTTTTTAAAGAAGAGCTCCACCTAACGCTCTGCTGCAGCTGATTAATCAGATTTCCAAGGGATAAAATCTAAAAGAAATATGTACACTTATTTCTATCTCTATTAATAAAGAATGCATATTTTCGCAATAAACAATTATTTATTATATGGAAAGTAAAAATAAGACTAAAAAATGTAATGCCCTTATCACACTTTGGACAGATATGCATTTAAAAGAGAAAAAAGTAATCTGTTATGAAATTAGATTACCAGATAGAAAAATATGTATTGATAAGAGAATCGCACCATTGCAATTCTATATACTCATTGACGTAAATATCAGCTAAGCACTATATGTAAATATATTTATTCGATCGTTCGATTAGTGTTACTTGCAAAATGCAAATTTTAATATTTTTGAAGGAGTAAAATAAGTTGAAACATTATCTTCTAGACTAAACTTTGCGCTACATAGAGGCAAGACTTATATTACAAATGATATTTGCATGCATGACCGACGAAAATTAAAAGTTTTTAAAATGGATCTTCGCTTTTCAAGAACTTTCAAGACTAAATTCTTTTGACCAATAAGCATTCTTTCAAAGATTTATTTAAAAAAGAATATAACACAATAGACTGCAAGTTGAAGGTCACACGTTTCGTTATAAAACATTCATTATTTCTTGAGGAAAATAAAGAAAAAATATAAATTTAAAAAGGAGAATGTTAAGTTTTTTTTGCTGTTTTTTGACTGACACTTGTAAAGAAATTCTGTGTACAAATTATATATTGCTTTCCATTTGGTGACACAAGTCGTTCTGTCTTTATTACGCATTAAATATCAAGAAAAGTAGAATAATGTTTGTGTCGCCTTTTGTCATTAAATGAAAAGCACTCATTAAAGGATTAGTTAAGCGGAATCGGGTGGTATATCGTTTATCTTAGGGAAACATCAGGGACATGGAAGAAATCATGATTAAAGACAATAATCTCACATTTATTAATAAATTGTTAAGTAATCATCAAGACATCGGAAATTAAGCAATAACCATTCTATTATTGTTACTTAAAAACGTATAATTTAGAGAGCATTTTCGGATTATTAACAAGCGACAAAGAGTTTGAGGTAAGTTGCGAATCTTTCTCCTTGACTTTAAATAACATGAAAATATTTCTTATTAAGTTATATGTATTTAAATAATACAATCATTATTAAAAAATAATAATTCTTGTTGCTTAATTCCTTGGATCTTGCTCTGATTTTTATTGTCTTTGATCACAATTTCTCTATTCTCGATGTTTCTCCAAGATAAGCGTTATAGCACTTAATTCTGTTTACGTGATATGTAATTTGTACATCTCAGTATACATAGTCGGTTCTTTTCTATTTTAAAACTGTCTTAAATAATGTCTTAAGATAATAATACTTAGTTGGCTTATGACATCTTAAGACTATATTTAAGATCTTAAAGTCTTAATTATAAGAACCGATTATAAATACCGATCTAAGAATTCTTCTCATGTTAGCCGAAAAATAGCCAAAACTTAACATTTTCATCTTAAGATAAGAATGTGGTATAAGCTTTAAGATAAAAAACATACTGTAAAAAAATAATAACACAATAATAAAATAACAATAAAAGATTCTAGAGACGGAGAGTTGTGACATATAATATTAGTTGTAAAAGATTCTTTTGTTTTAGCCATTTCTGATTAAAACATTTTAAAAACCATGTGCTTTGATTAAATAGCAGGAAATTCTTATCGAAAGAAACCGTTTTGCTTATTGATAACGTACTTATTATTCTAATGAAAATGACATTTCATCGTTCCAACGTTTCATCCTTTTGATGACATTAGCAAGGTTTTTTCAATACAATTAGAATGTCGCAATATTGCTGCAATATTGTTGGAATGTTTTGTACTAGAAAATATTCAGTAGAAAAGTTTCGATTTGCTTCTGGCGTTACGTACAGGATTTGCGTATTATATAGGATGAGTAGTAACAAATTATAAAAATAATAAAGTTAATAATTTGCAACTTAACTTATAACTTTAATTAGTTATTTTGACTATATTAATTTTTTTCTTTCTTTTTTTAAATTATAAATCAAAAAAATTTTCGTTTTTTAAAAAGCACTAATATTTTTTTCTTTTATAAAATTTTGAACATTTAAGAATATTGAACAATAATCTATCATGACTGTATCGTTATAGTCATGTAATTTTGTTACTTTGAATAGAAAAAAATAAAAATTTTATTAACAACTGTGATGATTTAAAAGAAAAATTAAGTAATAAAAATTTAAAAAATAGTACTTTTATTAAAATCCAATTATTTATAACGCGTATTCTATGTGTTATGTATAATTAACGTTATTAAATTGATTTTAACCGTTAACTTTAACTTAACTACTTTAAAAGAAAGTTTTTTTTTCTTTTAACTACGTTAAAAGAAAAAAAACTAACTTACTCAATCCTGGTATTACATTATTATGCAACAAAAAAAGAGGTAAAAACATCAATATATGTATGTGCAAAATGATTATAAAAGCAACAAAGTTTCTCGCGTAATGTTATTCGATTATTAATATTAGACGTTTATTAAACATTTATTATTATATATTAAACATATAGTGATACATTTGATTAGATATATTTAATATTAGATAAATTGTAAAATAATACTAGGTTAATATGCATATAAAATCTACACATTGCATTCAATGTCACTGATCGGAAATCATGCGCGAACGAACAAACATGACTTGATTAAATTGAAATCGAACGATTCGCTGACGTTGGCACAAATATTAGTCTATTCATTTTATTCTTTTTACATTTTGTCATTTTCCAATTTCTTTCCTCAAAACTCAAATGTTCAAATATATTATAAATTTTTGTATTTTATATAAAGATAATATGTAGAAATATAAATATGAAATAATGTATAAATGTACAGTTAATTTTTATAAGTATCAATAATATAATAAATATAATTAAATAGACTAATTTTCTCTTATTTAAATACTTAGGAATTGAATTGGAATTATAAATTAGCAAATAAAATTCCTCCGAATAGTAGCACGTGTAACGTCGCGTGATAGCTGTAAGAATATAATCTTACGTCATATTGATACGTCTACATCGATTCATTATGAATGCTTATACGCAAATTTAGTTTGAATATTTTGAAATATTATTATAATATTATATTATTTAATTCGAATTAATTAGCTTATAAAATTTTATCCTTAAATATTAATACATGAAAATATTCATGTTTTTGTATATAATAATAATAATATTATTATAATAATATAATAATTGGAGATTCCATCCCAGAAAACATTAAAATTAAGAGAACAAAATGAGAAAAGACATTTTTGTTTGTAACATATGCATGTTTAAAATTAATTTTATTTATATAACATATTTTGCAGCTTTCAATATGAGATGTTTTAAAAATGTCATAAAATCGTTCTTCTCTTTTACAATATTTTCATAATTTAGGATCCTAGAAGTCTCAGTCCTGTATTGGATTTTTTTTTTCATCAAATAATATTGAATTATCGTATTATGATATATAATATACTTAGAATAATTTCGATGTGTGTACAAAAATCATAATTATGATTTTACATGTAAAAACCTTCATTTTTTAAAAGAAACTGTTTCAAAATGACTTTCTTTGATTATTTACAGTAGAATAAATTTTATAATTTTATACATGAGCTTTCCTGTATCCATGTGTTGATTTTAAACAAGATATAAGGTTTATGTACATCTATGAGATATCTGAAAGAAAATATGAGATATTTTACCGATGTCATAAAATTCTTCAATCAGTTTTATTCTATTTTTGTAATATTAACACCTTTAAAGTATCTAGTTATCTAATTGAATTATTGTATTTACGTCAATAAAAGATTGGATTATTGTATTAAGATATAACTCACTAAGATAGTCCCAATGCGCATAAAGATCAAGAATTTGAATTTTGTATATGATTTACATAAGTGTTGCACGATTTTTATTAAAATTTAACTAACTTTAATGTTTAATTAAAAATTATTTGTTAATTGAAGTTTAGATAAATTTAAATTAAAAAATACAGTTTTATTTATAATTTTTGTACACGCAAAAAACAGATTAGCCAATGAAGCTAAAATATAGCTATGGCAGCTAAGATGCGTACTTAAAATAGGGACAGCTAATATCGTTGTTGCTGAACCTAAATTTATTAGTTATTAAAATGTAGGTGCTGCAGTAAAAAAATTTGCTAGAATCAAATGACGTTTAGCTACTTAATCCGATTGAGGAATATTTAGCAAAACTTTTAAAGTTTTCAGCAAAGTTATTCAATCCGTGTGCCACTTTCTTAGCTACTCCTGTTAAAGTACGCTTTTATTTTAGCTAATAAAATTGTATCTCACAACAAATATATTTTATCTTTAATAGCTAATTTTTAGCAATGACAGCAAAGTTCAAACTAGCTACTGATATTTAACTGATAATGCTAAGTCATTTTTTTGCGTGTATTTTGCCTGTTTCAAAATATTTTAATATTTATGTTTTATGCATAGTAACC
>NW_012026812.1:539191-545006 GCF_000956235.1 Wasmannia auropunctata
CGTTCGTTCGTTCGTTCGTTCACTCGCTCGCTCGTTCGCTCACTGATTACCGATTCAGCAGTCGCCCGATCACAAATACAGCGTGCTCGAAATAAGCGTCGGTTAATATTTTATTTATCAGTGAAGTGTAAGGGAGAAAGAAGGAGAAAATAACAGACAAACAGATAAAGGGAGAGAGAGAGAGAAAGAAAGAGACAGAGGGGGGGGGGGAGAGAGAAGGGGAACGCACTAGAGACCGAACCAGTGTTCTTCCTTTTCTTCCCAATCGAATCGTTTACGGATCGTCTTTGACGATGATGACGAAAGAAGAAGGGGGGATGGGGACAAGTTGATGGTTTTACGTATATGAGAAGGAGATGTTGAACAAACGACGATCACATGATCACCCGGGAAAGGGGAGGAAAAATTGCGTCAGGGCACCGATCGCACGCGCGCGAACGGGGCGTTAAAAACATATTGATAATCACGCGCCCCCTCCGCGTCTGATAAGTTGACAGAGCAGACAGCACGCGCTTGTTATTTGCAAGAAACGAATGCTGATCGTTCGATTCTCGAAAGTACACGGCCGTGTCATAAATATTGATTGAAGGCGTGGCCTCGTACGCACGGGCCGAGAGACGCAATGTTCAATTTTTATTGCGACTCGCGGGAGGTTTACAAGGAAAACGACGTTAAGCGACTTATGTTTTAGTGATTGTGGTACGCCGATTTGCGAACCCTTCCTTTCGCAATGCGACAACGTTGTCTATGCGCAACAGCAATTGAAGCACTACGCCTTTAAATGCCGTTTAATAATCTCAATCTGGATTTTAAATACAAAAAAAGATTCGATGATTAATAAAAAATACAAGTAAGAAGAAGTAAGAAAAACGTCTCCGCAGGGCGTTAATTTTTTTATAATTAAAAAATCAGTTTATTTAATATATGTAATATTAAATATATTACGACACATATTATTATATATTATTTAATATTATTAATATCAAATAATATATATTATTATATATTATTTAATATATACTTTCTCAAAATCCTTTTTTAAACATATAATTATTTATTTTTGCATTTATATATATCCAAATCCATTTCATTGTTTCATTATTTTTTAGAATAGATCCAATAGATTTTTTTTTAAGTAGTTATACTATTAATTTTCTAAGAAATATGCAAAATAAAGTTTTTACCTACGAAAACCAAATATATCTCGTAATGATTTTTTATTCGAAGAAACATGGCGATTGTAACGTTTCTAAAGTCAGTTTGCAAATCGTATGCTGTAATAATGTTTTAATGAGTTCTCTCGTGCTTAAAGTAGCTATCTTAATTCTCTGCGTGACTAATTATCTTTCTTTTGCAAATGTATGCTGTTGCACCATGTATTGATAACGTACAAAATTACTTTTTTAAAAAAGGTAAAAGAATGGTGCTAAATGCACACGTCTCTCGTTATAGCTAATTATTTTCTCTACAAATTTAATTAAAAAATTTATTTTATATAAATATTTCTATATCAGAGAACACACCGTTTTATAATTTATACAATTTGATAAAACAACTTGCCAATATTAATTTCATGAAAAGGAACCTTATAAAAATGAAAAAATATATCAAGTATACATATATTTACATTATCCGAAAGCGTATGCAATAATAGTTTAACGTATCCAAAATTATATTTGCGACAAAATGTTTGAAAATTTAAATTTGCATAAAAGTTTTACACATCAAAAGTAAGTAGAAGCAACAACAGTTTAACGTATCTATAATTGTTATTTCGAATTCTAAGTCACATAAAATGGGCTAAAAGTAACTAAATTGGATTATACAATGAAGAAAAAAATTGATCGTGCTTTGATCGCAATAATTGTATTTTTTCTATATATTTATATTATTAATTAAATGGCTGATGCATATAAATAATCTTCATACAGTGAAATATGAATTATATTGTAATTTAACGACCCAAATATGCCAAGTTTTTTTCTTTAGTATAATCTGGTTCTTCTTCACTATTTATTTTAGTATAATCTGGTATTTCTTCACTATTATAATTTTGTGTCATCAGTAATAGTGCAAGAACATACATTTGTAAGAGAAAGATAATTAGTTACGTAGAAAATTAAGATGGAGACTGCAAACACACACACACACACACACACACACACACACACACACACACACACACACACAAAACAAACAAAGAGAATTCATTAAAACATTATTACAGTATATCATTACAGTATATGATTTGCAAAGTGACTTTAGAAACATTACAATCGCCATGTTTCTTTGGATAAAAAAACTATTACGAAATATGTTTGGTTTCTGTAGGCAAAAACTTCAGTTTGCATATGTCTGTTAGATCAATAACTACTTAAAAACAAAAGCTTCTAAGCAAATAGTAAAAAAAACTCTAAATATATAAATAAAAATAAACAATTATAATTTAAGAAAGAACTTTGAGGAAGTACATACACATTAAATAATATATATTATTTAATATTTTTTACACTAATACAACTGCATAAATAATAATAAGAATAATAAGCAGGTAAATAAAATTAAATAAATAAAATTAAATAAATCTAAAAATTATGAATTTCATATCCATATAACATTTATAAAGATTTAATTGAATATTTGTATATTTTAAGAAGAATTTGACAAATAATAAATATTTTCATCAATTTTTTTTAAAACAGCAAAAAGAATGAAAAAACTATTCTGTAGAGTATGCACAGTCGAACCTCGATAACTCGAACCTCAAGGGAAGAGATAAACCCTTCGAGTTATAGAGTTTACTCGAATTTCGAATTATCGAAATTCGAGTAAAAGAGAGTTAACATATAAAAATATGACTTACGGAGGCTTTGTACGAGAGTTTATAATTTTTCGATTACAAAGGGATTTTAAAGGAAAAAATCAATATTTAATAGTTAATTATTTATTGCATACATATATTAAATGTAATCATAAAACAAATACCAGGTTATTATTCATGATTATACATATCTATAACTTCGAATTATAGAGGCAGCGACAATAGAAGTTCGACTTATAGAGGTGAACTCGACTTGTAGAGGTCTGGCTACTTTAAATTCGAGTTGCAGAGATAAAATAATACATCTAAATATCTGACAAATTATTCGAGTTAAAGTAGGTTTTATTTCGATTTATAGAGATTTTCCGCAGTGGAGCGGAAGGGAATGAACAAAATTTTCGTCTTATAGAGGATTTCGAGTTGTAGAGGTTCAAGTTATCGAGGTTCGACTGTATTACAACAATTATATTATCATTTAACGCGTATCATATTATTAATAATTTGTAACAATAAGTATATTTTTTAATATTTAATTTGCCAATATAAAACTGTATTCTTATCGAATAAACTTTATGGAAAAATTTTGGTTTGTAAAGAAATGTATTATGATAAAAAATTATATGTAACACATATTACAAAGAAGGTGTGCAATTTATAATAAAAATTTTTTTTGTGTATTATGATGAATATCTATGTAAAAGTCTTTCTTTTTTATATTTTAATTTAATAATGTTGCTTAGGACTTGTAAAAAGTTAGACACAATATTAAATTTTATTTTTTTCAAAATGTATCCGTTGTTTATATGCACCATATCTATAATTAATTAATCTCACATAATAAATAAAAAATTGTATCTTTTTACTCTTAAATCCCGGGAAAAATTTTTCCTATAAGAATATATATAAATATATATAAACGTGTAAAAATATATAATTATATATAATTATACATAATTATATGCGAAATATGTCCGTACATATCCATATGCTTCTATTCTTTGTAAAATTATTGTTTAATACAAGAAAAATGATAATAATAAAAAGAAAATATAAAAAATAATTAAAAAAATAATTTTTACATTGCTTTTTTTACAAAAAATAAAGTTTTAAGAAATGAGAAAAATTGTTCATATATAATTATACATGTATATATTTAATATGATTTATATATTATTTATATATGATTACATATGTGTAATTTTTTTCATTTCTTCAAACTTGATTTTTTGTAAAAGAAACAGTGTAAAAATTATCCTTTTAATAATTTTTTATGTTTTCTTCTTCTTATTATCATTTTTTTGTGTTAAAGAATAATTTTACAAAGGTAAAAAACATATATGGATATATATGGACATATTTTTGCATATAATTATATATAATTATATATAATTATATATTCTTATATATACATATGTTTTATATATATATATATGTTTATATATATTTATATGTTTTTTTATGAAAAATTTTTTCCCGGGTCCTTGGAAAAGGGAATAGAATGCCTAGAAAAATATTTGAATAAAAATTTATTGTAAAGATAAAAATATATATTATTTTAAAACTTGTTCAGTCGCATATCATGAACTACAATAAATGCTTGGTATCGTGTTTTAAATATGTAAATTACAACGTTTTTAAGGTCTTTTTATTTTGAAACAATTTAAGATAAGAAACTCGATGACACAGTTAGAATGCATTTGTCATGTCACGAATGGGAAGTAATAATGCGTTACTTAATATTGGTATACATAATTAACTTAACACTATACTGATTGTTATTTTTTTATAACAATGATTTTAATGATAATGTATGATACATAATGACGTAATTCATAACACTAACGTTAATGTCAGAATTAAAAAAGTTACTTTTATAAGTAATTTATTACTATTACTCATTGAAAAATGTACTCAAAATGTAACTCAATTGTTTATACTTTATTTGTTATGTAACAAATAAAAGTAACTTGTTAAGAAGATGCTAAAACGAGAGACTGAACTTATAACGTCGCTGTTTTACCAACTTTTTTTATTTATGCATGTGACATCGATAAATGTAATATGTTAACGTTTCGTAAATTGTATGCATGTTAAAATCACATTCTGTATAGCAGAAAGATTACAAAAACATTAGAGAAATATTTCAATGTAAGAGTGCAACATTTTAAAAACGTTGCAAAATATTGTTACAATTTTGTGTAACATTGTAACAATGATATAATATCCGCTTTTAGAAATGTTGTAATATTGTAGCAATATTATTACAATATAATATGTTTTGGTGTTTCTGATAATATTTTAAGTGCTATTAGATTAACTCTAGAAATACACACTGGGGTCCCCGCCGGGACTCCAGCGAAACTTTCTCGATTTGGCATTTCTGAAATTGGAAGGGGAGGGGTTTGGAATATTGACGTATAAAAAATTTGGGATCTCCTCAGTAGGAAGACGTGTTGACGCGCGGTAATTGTCGCTCAACAACCGAGCAGTAAACAGTTGAAGTGAGCATAGGGTCCCCGGGACTGCTTTGTTAAAAAATTAAAATATCGGATTGCCAAATTTTTTTGTTACTATTTCAAGTATACCCTTCAGAATTTTCCAGGATTTTTCAAAAGAGTCAATAAACAAAAAAGATATGATTTTTTGAAAAAAGGTGCTAAATCGAGATTTTTTGCGTTTTTGAACTTTCCTTTTTTCTTTGAACCCGATATATCTTCAAATTCCTTAATTCTAACGACTTTTAAACATTATGGGCTTGTTCCTTGGTTGATTCTCTATCGATTGAAAAAAAAAATTAATTGAAATATGTCCATTTTTACTAGAGTTACAGTAATAAATATGGATGGGGACCCCAGTATGTATACGATGTCGTAAAAAAAACAGTGTGTATATCTAGGGTTAACACATTTTAGCACGTATAAGAACACCATAAATTTTTCTCTGGATTCCCAGATAACCAAGCGGGATTCGTCATATCAGATCGGAAGAGCACAC
>NW_012026812.1:545182-545947 GCF_000956235.1 Wasmannia auropunctata
TCATAGGGATGACAATTGATTATGTTAGCTTCTTCGTCATCTTCAATTATTTCAAAACTATGTAATTTATAAGGTTCTTCATAATCAAGATAGGTTTCTTCCGTTACTTCCAATCCATTATAATAAAAAATGCTATCCAGTAATAATTTTTGTATGTGGTCCTTTAATTCTTTTTCTGCTTCAATTACTGGTGTTTCTGTTACATATATTGAACTTATAGACACCAATAAAAGTCTAACAACATTAAGCGGATTGATAATCATTTCCACAGATGTTAAATTTTGCTTTATATTGTTATATATATAAAAATAATTTAACAATTGCACTAGTTTCGATTAACTCTTCGAATTAAACTCCGCAGTGATCCGCAGGGTCGACGGGTTTTATCCTAGCTGGTAAGTGGGTCACTGTCGATCAACAGTTGCAATTATTGCTTCACAAAAATAATTGCAACTCTGCAGAAATTTGGTGGTCGGTCTTCTGAAATGTGGACCGATCCTGTGTAAGCAGTTTTAATTAGGCCTTTCTTGTATCATTGTTGTTTTTTGCAACAATGATCTCATCGTTATTAGAATAACAGCTTACAACACACCTCTGAAGAATCTGTGGTAATGACATAAAAGGTAATCATCTAAAAGTCACGAATCTCATATCAGAACGTAACATATTTTTCAAAAATAATATTTTTATACAATCAAATAAACTTTTGAAATATATCTATATATTATAGTATTTTTAATACGACATATAGTGATTTTTTGTGCA
>NW_012026812.1:553066-557425 GCF_000956235.1 Wasmannia auropunctata
TTCAGACGTGTGCTCTTCCGATCTCAGGTATATCTTTTATATAAAGTGGGACGAGCATGTCTCTCAATATTATAGGGACCTTCGATGGCTCAAGGTGAAGGAGCGGCGTATGTATCTTGTGGGTTGTCTAACATATTCTATTTTGTCCTCGACAAAGCCGGAATACCTCTTCACCAATTTTAAATTTAGGCAGCGAGGAGCTGGGTGTACCACCAGAGCTCCTGATGATGCCTTGGTGCTGCCTCTGTGCCGTACAGAATTCTATAAACGTGCGTTTTGCTGCTATGCAGCTGAATTATGGAACTCGATTCCACAGAGCATACGCCGTGCCTCTTCTCTAGCGGCATTCAAAAGCAGCTTGTATAACTATCTTTTCGATGAGGCGGGCAATTTGTAGTCGGAAAATATGTAGTTGTTTTTTCTTTCAAATTTTATGTGTACGTATCTTGTTGTTTAGCATTTGTATGACAATTTCATTGATTCTCCAATACAAATTATTGTTATTCGTTATATTTTATATTATTGTACAGCTATTTCATTTTTATTTTTAATTCTAATGATTGTTATTAGTTACTATTTCTATTATCTGTAGTATTCTATTATCTCTATCTATTATTTTCTATGTATTGTTCTATTATTAGTTGTAGTATTATTCTAGTTGAAATTATTTGTATTTAAATGCTTTTTGTATAATGTAATGCAATTTGGATTGTATGGTTGTATAGCGCTTGAGAAGACGATGTTTCTAGAGCGCTCAATAAATAACGATCTCTCTCTCTCTCTCTCTCTCTCTCTCTCTCTCTCTCTGCTGTGTGAGTATCGTGCGGACGTGTCTTTGTGAGCTCTGTCTTGTCGATCTTTTACTGCCGCACTCTGCCCTGCGGGGCGACTTTGTTGCAGCTCCTGGTATGTCAAAGCTCTTTCTGTTTGACTTTTCGACGAGCGTTCAGTCATCTAAGGAGGCTGTGGTCATTTCTCGCAACTTTTTTCTGAGTCGGAGGACTCGGATCGCTTTGGTTCATTCGGACGATTTTCTGGCCTAGTGGTCTATGCGCATGCGCCCGGGTATCTGATTGGCCACAGCGCGGCTGTGGGGCTCTGTTGGGAATATGGCGGAAGGCGGCACCGCGGGAACAAACGGTATGCTTGTTGACGGCGATGAGCAGGACAAAAACAAAACAAAAAGCGTACCACCGAGACGGTCCTCTAGCGCGTATAACTTGATGAACAAATCTACGAGTATTGTCATGGATGCTCAGAGAATTCATGCGTTAAAACAAGCATTAAATAAGCATAACGATCATATGTTAAAAGCATTGTTGTCCAGTAAGGAAACGGTATCGAATAGGGCGCATATCGAATCCGCTTTTCGGTTTTGTAAGGACGCTTTCCTTGAGCTATCGAATGCGTATTTGGCGTTGCTTGAAAAAACTGCGTCCGTGGCTCCGTTATCGATGGGAGACATTAAGAATGCGATCAGTGATGTATTGCGTGGAGGCGGTTTGCCTCCGGCCCCGATCATGGTGGGTGATATTAAGAACGCGGTGAGTGAGGCGATGTTGGGGAATGTCTCGTTTCCCGCCCCGTTGTCGGTGGAGGATATAAAGAGGGGGGTAAGTGAAGCTGTATCGGAGCTGCGGGCCTCGTGGCCACCGAAAGAGGCGGAGCCGACTATGGTCGTCCCGAGGAAGAGTGGCGCTGCTCGGTCGTTCGCAAGTGTGACTGCAACGGAGAGGCCAAAAGTACATGTGGACCGAGATAAGGCGCTCGAGGTATTGCAATCCGAGAGCCTAGTCATACTTCCCAGAAGTGATGCAACCGAGAAATTTACCTCTTCGCGCGCCACCAGGGAGGCATTACAGAGGGCTCTTAAACCGTCAGAGTATAATCTGAAAATTAAAAGCATTGCATTGCGGCTCCTAATAATGGCATACGCATTGAGGCGCTCTCCGTGGACTTAAACAAGATGAAGGATTCAGCAGCCCTGGAAGAGGCGGGACTAACGGTGCAGCAGGGTAGCAAGCCTAACCCGAGACTACTCGTTCGTGGTGTCAGAGTGATTTGAAGAAGGACGAATTAAGAACGGAAATAATTGCTTTAAACTTGGATCCAAAAAATATTGATACCGCTCATTTGAAGGTTGTGTATATATTTCTAAATAAGACGGATCGTAGAACGACTAGTTGCGTAATCGAGGTAACACCGGAGATTCGTAATGTCTTGATGAAGGAAGAGCATATCTTTATCGACTACTCTGTCTGCAGAGTCACTGATTATGTAAGAGTAACGCAGTGTTACAAATGCCTCGCTTTTGGTCATTTTGCAAACAAATGCAAATTGGTGGCACTGTGCGGGCACTGTGCTGGTGAACATGAAACCAAAGATTGTGAGGATAGAAGGGGTCGTCCAGTATGTGGAAATTGCAAGAGATGGTCATCAGGCGAGAGCACGGCACATTCTGCGTTGGACAGCAAAAATTGCCCTATTCTACGACGGAGGATCATAGGCAAAGTAAATTTTACTAATTATGGCTAAGCACTCCAAGGAAACTGTACTCGAGGATTTATGCATATGTCATGTAAATTGTCAGTCGCTACCTGCGCATCTTGATGAGTTTCGGTCTTTCTTTTTAAAGAATAGATATCATGTTATCTGTCTCTCTGAGTCTTGGCTTAAGCCTGCGCTTCCTGATTATTCAGTTGCCTTACAGGGGTATCAGCTGCTTAGAGGTGATAGAGTGGGCAAGGGTGGAGGCGGTGTAGCTGTCTTTGTGGCGAATAACTTGCATTGCAGGATTGTTCGGCGATCTGAGGGGACTTTCTGCGGAAAGCCCGAATACTTGCTTGTTGAAATCTCGCCGAGAGCTGGTTGTAGGCTACTTCTCGCTGTTGTTTATAGACCGCCTCACTGCGGGTATCTATCGGACTTCTTCGATGTTTTCTCTGATCTGTCAGCCTCCTACAAGCATGCCGTGATATTAGGCGATTTCAATGCTTTTCTAGCAAACTCGTATGACGCCGAGCAGATTCGGTCCTTCGTTGCCTCGTCTAGTCTGTACTTGGTACCCTTTGAACCTACGCACCACACTCGGAATTCCTCTACATTATTGGACCTCATCTTATAGATGATGAGGACAAACTTGTAGATTTTAGACAGCGAGATGTCTGCTTTCTTTCGGCGCATAACCTAATCGAAATTTCTTATAATATCAAGATTCAACGTCACATCGCTAGGACTATCAAGGTCAGAGATTTCAAAGACTTCAATGTAGACAGTTTCATCAACGAACTGAACGCATGTAATTGGAGCGAGGTGTATCAGACAAACGATATAGATGGCAAGATGGAATTATTCAACAATTTTTTGATGCACTGCTACGACAGGCATGCTCCGCTTAAAACAATACAGCATAAACATCTACCGGGGCCATGGCTAACTACCGACATTAAAGCCATTATGAGAGAGAGAGATCTGGCGCGAAGAAGATGGAGAAGACACAAAACGGATATAAACTATGAGCTATATAAGACACTCAGAAATAGAGCACGCATGCTGGTGAGGGCGGCAAAGAGTGCTTACTATAATAAAATTCTTGATGATACCCGTGAATCGAGGGCACTATGGAAAAGGCTAAGGCATCTTGGCCTGATTAAACAAAGATCCGTTGAGGTGAGGCTTCTCTTTCCGGTTGAGGAACTCAATAACTATTTCTCTGGAGCGCCAAATAGTCAACAAGTGGAGTCGGTAAATAAAATCTATTTGGGTGAAGAAATCTATGGGGACACTAAATTTTACTGGAGTGACATCACCCCGCGGGACATCTGCTCGGCTATTCGACGAAACAAGTCCATGGCTATCGGTTGTGACAACATTTCGCAAAAGCTTATTGCATCGGCTTTGCCTTGCATTTTGCCAATCTTGACGCATCTGTTCAATTTCTGTTTCTCACGTGGAGTATTCTCGAGTGTGTGGAAGTTGGCGGTCGTTTGTCCGCTACCAAAGATGAAGTGTCCTACGAAACTTGCCGACTATAGGCCAATTTCGGTTATGTGTGCAATTGCCAAAGCGATGGAGCGTATCGCTGCTGAGCAAATCACGCGATTCGTGGAACAGCATGGTTTTCTGGATCCTTATCAAGCGGCATATCCTAGAGGGCATTCCACTCAATCGGCGGTGATCGGATTCTTGGACAATGTTAGACGTGCTGCGGACAAGGAAGGTAACGGTGGCTATCTTTCTGGACTTCACAAAGGCGTTCGATAATGTGGACCATCTTATACTGACCGAGAAGCTTAGAAGCCTGAATTTCTCGTGCTCGGCATTGCGTTGGATATGTGCATACTTAGATAACAGGAGGCA
>NW_012026812.1:563684-575047 GCF_000956235.1 Wasmannia auropunctata
ACACGTATAAAAAATGCAATTTTTAATTGCTTATATCTCAGTATTGAGATGGTCAATCTCATTCTAATTGCACAAGCGTGTCGACGACTTCTAGTACAACATATAGTTTCAATTTCAAGAAATTCTCAATATTTTGAATTTGCGAGTGTACTACCTTAATATCGATAGATTTTTGTTTATTAACGATGTTAAATGAATATTAAAAATATAAATGATTGTCATGTTAAAAGTACCTACTAATATGCCAATAAGTTTTTGCTTTAATGCAAATCGATACATACATATTTTTAATAGGGTAGGATTGGGTATAATCAGCACCTTAAAAAAATGTTTTGATATTTCTTGCATACTGAAGAATAAATAAATTTTTTTTCCATTTGTTAGGTCTGTTAGTGTTTCATGTATTTTAATATTGGAATTGGATCATTTCAATGTAAATGTTGAAAGAGAGGATTCTTATTATCCAATTAATGCTCGTGTTAACTTTTAGGCTAGTACAGGCATCCCTAAAGATAATATGAGCACAGGAAAAAATTATGCAGAAATGAAAGATAATATTTAAAATATTTTATTAGAATAAACATTTAACATTTTAATAGAAAACAAAATATCTTTCATCTGAACAGTATTAAAATATTCTAATAAAATAAACGTTTAAAATGCAGTTATCTTTTTATCACGAAATGGTCAAACGTATACCTTGAAAGAAAAAAGACATATAATTTATTAAATTTAATAAAAGATAATATTTAAACATTTTATTTTCTAAATACATTTAACATTTTAATAAAAAATAAAATACCTTTTTATTTAAACGGTACTGAAACGTTCTGACAAAAATAAATATTTAAAATGTAATTATCCTCTTATCACAAAATGAGCTATTAATGACAATCAACAAACGTAAAGAATGACTTTTTTGTTGATTCTTGCACATTCTAAATGGGTCCATTGCTTGCATGTCATACATTGTATCCAAAATCTACCAGACAATTAAAAATTTTTTTCAATTAGAATTCTACACTGTTAGTTTAAAATAATAATTAAAGTAACAAAAAATGACTTACTTTCAATTCGCCAAGGGAACGATGTTAATATTAAACTACTGTAAGATTAATATAAATTCATGATATGCTCATAATTAGACGACGATAATTAGACGATGCATTCAGTTCGAAAAAAACTCCGTATCTATCAAACTTGTAATAGTCTTATGAGATTAGGACGACTAAATATTGTTTATTTTACGAATATTAATATGCAGAACAAGATATCCTATCTCAATATAAGTTGAAAACTTTATGAAATGATGGATAAGAACTAAAAAATAACGTACCTGCTTATTTAATTTGATAAATTTCCGAAATAAATAAAATTAGTGTAAATCCGGCAGCATACTGGGATGTTGTAAAGACAGATGCAGCATTTTTACAAGAGATTGAACTATTATACCAACTGTCGCAGAAAGATAAACAATTATGTTCATACTACCTATAGCTCATAATACCCAAACCTTTATATCTCTAAAAAAAATATAAATAATATATTATAATGTTAAAAATTGATCTATATATATATATATATATATATACTGATTACATTTTTTACATTATAATTATAATTATAATAATTTGTAGTAATAAAAATAATTTATTATTACCGTATATATAATATTAATATTAATCTTAATATTATAAATTATATCTTTATTTCAGGGTGATTATGGTGGTCCTTTAGTGGCAAATGAAGTTCAAATTGGAATCTATTCCTTTACTAATCTTTGCGGAAATGGAGTCCCAGACGTTTACACAAAAGTAACCAGTTTCCTCTCTTGGATCACCGCAAATTTGAAGAAAGATATTATTTAGCTATATATTAAAATTTCACTTGGTCTTATGTAATTTACAATTTAATTAATATATACAGTTTGAGCCAAATTATTTCTGCAAAATATATATATTTTCGATTAAATAAATTGTCAATACAAATAACAAAATAAAAATAACAAAATAAAATCAATCATTACTCTTCTTTTTTATAATGACTGTTTTCAACAGTAATGGTTTATTTTATCATTTTATTTAAATTATGGGAAAATGATAAATTTGTATAAACAAAATGTTTGATAAATTTAGCAAAGAAGAAATTCTTTGAAATATAAATAATAATTAAATATAAATAAAAAAGATTTGATAGAGCAGAGAACAAAGATAGATGATTATATTATAGAAAACTTTATAGTACGTGTAAAATTAAATATTTACAAATAAATTTCACAATCAATTATCTTACACAAATAAGATTCAGAACTATATATGTGATTAAAACAGTTATGCATTCTTACAATTGTTATGTAATCTGCAAGGTTTAATATTTGAAATTTTATTTTTACGTATCAAAATATGGAATACCACATACGTATCAAATGTATGTTGATAACGTATGTATATTTGAATTTTTGAAAGTATCATGCTTCTCAGTGCAATCCCATTCCCACTTTTAATTTTTAAAAATTCAAATATTCCACTGTAAATTGCACTTGAAATTGTAAAATTTTTATTTAGACCATTTTTTCATATCTTTATTGGTTTAGACAATATTTATTTAGAAAGAAAAAAACTGATGTTTGTTAAGCGAGAGTAACACTTTTTACACACAAGAACGCACTCATAAAAAAATACATGTTTCTTATTTTTGCTTCTTATCTACATATATTATACGTATATTAACATATTCAAAACTTAAAATTGGAAGAAAACACTTGGTTGTGTCCTCTAAGAAAAATTATAACAGTGAAAAATACAAATTTAATTAAAACAATTACTTTTATCAATTAATAAAAACAATATAAAATATAGATAATAATAAAATAATAATAGATAATAAATTTTATTGTACGATATTGCGGTGAGAAAAATTCAGAAGAACGTTACAATGCGATTTATCTTTCTTTAATTCTTCAGAATTGTTTCAAAAATATCTATAAAGTTACGAATAAATCTAGCTATTCGCTTTAAGTCACAGGCAAGAAATCTGCAACCAAAAATGCATGCGTTGGCTTGTTTTATATTTACTATTCTGATATACGCCATTAAAGATATAATTTATAATATAATTTAAGTTATATTATAAGTTACAAATATTTTCTTCTAAATAAATTTCCAATATTTTTCAAACAGTTTATTTAGCCATCATAAAATCGACACGACGTTTAATTGTTATTAAACATGTATGTAGGTACATTCCAATAAGAAACATGTCTTTATTCAACATTCAGTGAAAGACGAAGATAGAATGATTTGCGTCTCTTGTTGTAAATCTCTCATTATAATATAACAAATATTATTTGGCGCATGTATTAACATTAATTAATTTTTATAAATAAGGAACTCCATCTCCTCATATTATTGGCGGCAATGACGCTCCCTTCGGCAAATTTCCATATCAAATGTCATTGAGATCAAACGGCAAATATATATGTAGTGGATCTATCCTTGATAATCTTAATGTATTAATTGCAGCAAATTGTGTCCTCAGGTGTGTTATATATAAACATTCTTAAAATATATCAATACATTATTTTGGAATTGTAAAACTAAACTTTTAATATATCAAATCGATAACTATATATATATAT
Organism: Wasmannia auropunctata; assembly: GCF_000956235.1. Lineage (NCBI taxonomy): Eukaryota > Metazoa > Arthropoda > Insecta > Hymenoptera > Formicidae > Wasmannia > Wasmannia auropunctata. The sequence continues at coordinate 567,322 of NW_012026812.1, forward strand.
ATATATTCAGTAAGCAAACTGCTTACAGTATGGCAACAAATTTATTCAGATATTATAACACACATCAGTATACGTACACATTAAATTCACGTTTCGCCAACAAGAGAGAAAAAGATCATGCTGATATAATCTGACTGCCGACTGAAATCGAATAGATTTGTCATTTCAAAAAACATTTAAATGGAATGCATAATTTAAATGATTACATGGGACAGATTCTGTTTGGTTTCCGGAATCAATTTTTTATTATATTTTGTTAGCAGATTCTGTTATATTTCTACTGGTATTTTATCGGCAAAATATATAGCAGACAATTTCAAAATCTGTTCTTGACAGAGTATGGATTCTTATACGTTTCTTTTATTGCTAGATCGAAATGTTTACTGAATGAACTAAAGATTCATGTCGGCACAAACTTTTTAAACGAATCAGGATATGTATGACATACGTAGCTGATATTAGCATCAACCAAAATTACGACGATTATTTATGACATTATTAATGACATCGCCTTGATTTACCATAAAAATTTTATCAAACGCAATAAGGTAGTACAACTACGATAAATCTTACAAAATCCGATGAAAATCTCGAAGGCCTTCCGTGCATGTTATCCGGATGGGGAGTTATAAAGGTAACATCAAATTTATATCAAAATTTAACTTAATTATGTACTTATATTCAAGAAATTAGACATTCTAAAGAAATTTTATATTTCCGTGTTATATATGTATTATGTAATAACAAGTCAGAAATAATAAGTGAGAAGACATTTTAATACAATTATCTTTTTTAGCATGGTGGAGATATGTCTAATAGTTTGCAAGAAATTGAGTTGGTAGTTTATTTGCAGAAGAGGTGCAAAAAAATATACTGGAGATTGATAGATAGCCATATCTGCGCTTCGTACGCTTTTGCTAATAACGGTACTGGAGCATGTAACGTAAGCCTTCTCGATTCTTAATATCATAAAACGAATCCATACACATATATATATATTTATAATATTATATTTAAAAAATAGTAATAGTTTATATGATTATAATATTAAAAGCTTAATTATATGCCTATTAAATTTCTATTTTAACGTAAATCGATACATACATATTTATTAATAGATCTCTGAAAAAATAATATAAAGTAGGTACATATTATAATACTAAAAACTGATCTAATTATAACGATATTTTTTACATTAAAATTATTATAACAATAATTTACAGAAATAATCAATTTATCACTGCCGCATATATAATATTAATATTTTAACACTAATCACAGGGTGATAGTGGTAGCTCCTTAATGGGTTCTTTTGTAACTCAAATTTTAATCTTTTCCTTCACTAATGATTGCGCGAGTGGAGACCCAGACGTTTACAAGAGTGATCAGTTTCTTATCTCGGATCACCGCAAATTTGAAGACTTAAAAGATATTATTTATTTATTAAAATTCCACTTGGTCTTGTCTAATTTACAATTTAATTAATAGTGTAGTTTGAGCCAAATTATTTCTGTAAAATATATGCTTTTTCTATCATTAAATAAATTATCAATACAAATAACAATATAAAAACACATCAATTATTATTTTTATAATAATATAAAGACTATTTTTATTAATCTAGCTTTATTCGCAATAAACAGTATTATTTGATTTATGATATGCAAAATTTATAAATCTGCATAATATTGTTACAAACACGTTTGATAAATTCAGCAAAGAAGAAATTCTTTGGAATGTGAATAATAAGATATTTCATAGAGAAAAGAATGAAAATAGATGATTATATAAATTTCACAATCAATTGTCTTATACAAAGATTCCAAGCTATTATATATTTCGATTAAAATGACTTTAACGATCTTAAAATATTCTCCAATATTGAATCAGTGGAATCGCACTGATTCCCAGTATTCTTGTTACTTACAACTGTTATAAATAATAAAGTATTTCAATGTTGTTTCATTGATAATATACTGATTTCAATCACTATAAAAGATAGTGTCTGAAAATTAGTGTGATTCCACTGATTCAATTTTAGAGAGTATCTAATCAAAATTATCTAATCTTTGAAATCTAATTTTTACATGTCATCATACATGTGGTATTGCATACATAACAAGTGCATATGTATTTGATATATTAATAAAATAACTTTCTCTTCAATAGTAGCCAATCTCTTTTACAATTACATGCATTCTTTGACCTCTTGACTACTTGTTTTACAGCTATCAGTCAGTAATAAGTAATAAAAATACAAAATAAAATATTTTTATGCGTAAAAATATTAATTAATGATAAAATTGATTTATTTTCAGTGAATTTAAATAAAAATGCAAAAATAATACTTGATTTTACTCCTTATGAGTAATGATGTACTGCATAGTGATGTACTTAATTATGATATACTTTGCGCGCGCTATTTAATATTTTTTACTTTATATTATTTAGTTGTTGCATTATTAACTTCATGTTTCTCATGTTTTTATGATTTTGTTTTCTTTGTTCATGTTAATTTTAGCGTTCATGTTTTTCAGTACATTTCCATCCCCATCCTAAATTTTCAAAAATTTAAATGCATTATTCTAAATTGCACTTGAAACTGTAAAACATTTATTTAGAATGTTTTTTTATATCTTTAATAGACAATATTTAGAAAAAAAAATTTAATATTTCCAAACGAGCGTTTCACCCTCTTAATATGTAAGAACGCACTTACAAGAAAATTATGTATTTCTTATTTTTGTCTACATTTTAACATGTCTAAAGCTTAAAATCACAGGAGTGAAACACTTGTTTGTGTTCCCTTGTAAGAAAGGTTACAATAGTAAAAAATGCATTTAATTAAAACTATCATGTTTATCAATTAACAGAGTTTAATATAAAATAGATAACAATATATTTAATCATGTGATACCGTGTTGAGAAAAATTCAGAAAATGTCATAAACACGTGATTTATCTTTCTTGCAATCGCTTCAGATATATATATATATATATACATATAAAGTTACGAATGCATCTATCCGCTTCAGTCACAGACAAGAAATTTACGACCAAAGATGCATACGTTCGCTTGTCTTATATTTACCATTCTTGTATACGCCATTGAAGGTATTTATAAGTTATAAACATTTTCTTCTAAATAAATTTAATATTTTCAACCAGTTTATTTAGCCATAATAAAATCGACACTATGTTTAATTGTTGTGAAAAATTTATGTAGGATGCTTTCTAATAAGAAAAACATGCTGATACAGTCGTTCTGTCTTTGTACAACATTCAGTGAAAGACAAAGATAGAATGATTTGCGTCTTTTGTTGTAAATTTCTCATTATAATATAACAAATGTTATTTAGCGCGTGTATTAATATTAATTAATTTTTATAAATAAGGAGCTCCGTCTTCTCAAATTATTGGCGGCAGTAACGCTGCCGTCGGCAAATTTCCGTATCAAGCGTCATTGAGATTAAACGGCTCGCATATATGCGGTGGATCTATCCTTGATAATCTTAATGTATTAACTGCAGCACGTTGTCTTCTCAGGTATGTTAAACATTCTTAAACTATATCAATACATTATTAGTAGATCTAATTTTAAAACTAGTTTTTTAATATATATGTCAAATCGACACGATGTACGAAATGTATATACTCGTACCTATAGTAAGCAAATTGCTCATTGTATGACAAATTAGCAGCAAATTTACTTAAATATTACAATACACATTCGATATCATTTAGATACACGTTAAATTCGCATTTCATCAAGAATGTCGATATAATCTAACAGCAGATGTATGTCGATGTATGTCGACATAATCTAACAGCAGATGTATGTCAATATATGTCGATATAATTTAACAGCAGACCGTCGACAGAAATCGAACAGATTTTATCATTTTGAAAACATTTAAACGTAATACGTTTTTTAAATTGTTGCTAAACGGAAGATTCTGATGTTTAATTTTCGCAATTAATCCATTATATTTTATTAGCAAATTCTATTATGTTTCTGCTGGTATTTTATTGACAAAATATATATCTAATCAATTTTAACTATTTTTGAAAGTTTGAGAGTAGTTCTTACGCGCTGTTTTTGTTGTTAGATCAAAATGTTCACCGGACGAATTAACGGTTCACGTCGGTTCAAACTTATTAAACGAATCAATGTTTGTTTATGACGTAGCCGATGTTAGCGTTCACCAAAATTACGACGATTATTTTCTCATTAATGACATCGCCTTGGTTCATCTTAAAAGTCCTATCAAATATAACAAGTTAGTGCAACCGATAAATCTTGCGAAATCCGATGAAATTATTACAGGCCTGGAGTGCACGTTAACCGGATGGGAAAGTAAAAGGGTAAGATAAACTCGTGATACGAAGATTTTCCAGTTGTATTAAAAAATCATATATCCTTTAAAGACATTTAATATTATTTCCATTTTATATATATAATAACAAGCTAGGAATAATAAGTGATATTTTGATGCAATTACCCTTTTCAGAATGGTGGAAATATGTCGAACAGCTTGAAAGTAATTAATTTGCTAGTCGAATCGCAAACAAAATGTGAGGAAATATATTGGAAAGTGACAAATAGTCATATTTGCGCTGTGGCTCGCAACAACAGTGGACCGTGCGACGTAAGTCAAGTTATTCTTAATATCTTAAAGTGCATTAACATCTATATATTTTTGTTTATTAACAATGTTAAAAGAATATTAATAATATAAATGATTGTCATTAAAAGCGCCTACTAATATGCTGATAAGTTTCTGCTTTAATGCAAATCGATACATACATATTTTTAATAGGGTAGGATTGGGTATAATGAGCAGCTTAAGAAAATGTTTTGATATTTTTTATATACTGAAGAATAAACAAATTTTTTTTTCCGTTTGTTAGGTCTGTTAGTGTTTCATGTATTTTGGTATTGGAATTGATCGATTCAATGTAAATAACTGAAACGAAGGGAGAGTTCCTATCCAATTAATGCTCATATTAACTTTTAGGCTAGTACAGGTATCCCTAAATGTAATATGAGCATAGGAAAAAATTATGCAAAAATAAAAGATAATATTTAAAATATTTTATTAGAATAAACATTTAACATTTTAATAGAAAACAAATATCTTTTATCTGAACAGTATTAAAACATTCTAATAATATAAACGTTTAAAATGCAGTTCTTTTCTTATCACGAAATGATCAAACGTATACTTTGAAAGAAAAAAGACATATAATTTATTAAATTTAATAAAAGATAATATTAAACATTTTGTTTTCTAAATACATTTAACATTTTAGTACAAAATAAAATACCTTTTTACTTAAACGGTACTGAAACATTCCGACAAAAATAAATATTAAAAATGTAATTATTCTCTTATTACAAACTGAACTATTAATGATAATCACAAACGTAAACAATGACTTTTTTGTCGACCCTAGCACATTCTAGATGGGTCCATTGCTTGCATATCATACATTGTATCCAAAATTTATCAGACATTAAAAAAATTTTTTTTTATTAGAATTCTACACTGTTAGTTTAAAATAATAATTAAAGTAACAAAAAATGACTTACTTTCAATTCGCCAAAGGAACGGTGTTTATATTAACCTACCGTAAGATTATTATGAACTCATGATATTCTCATAATTAGACGACCATGCATTCAGTTCGAAAAAACCCCGTATCTATCAAACTAGTAATAGTCTTGTGAGATTAGAACGACTAAATATTGTTTACTTGACAAATATTAACATGCAGAACAAGATACCTTATTTCAATGTAGGTTGGAAACTTTATGAAATTATGGATAAAAAATAAGAAAATAACGTACCTGCTTATTTAATTTGATAAATTTCCAAAATAAATAAAATTAGTGTAAATCCCGCAGCATACTGAAATGTTGTAGAGACAGATGCAACATTTTTACAGCAGATTGAACTATTATACCATTGAACTATCGATTGAACTATCGCAGAAGTATAAACGGTGCTCATATCTACAGCTTATAATACCCAAACCTTTATATCTCTAAAAAAATATAAATATTATATTATAATGTTAAAAATTATTCTATATATACTGATTATGTTTTTTACATTATAATTAATATAATAATAATTTATTGTGATAAACATTTTTATTTCAGGATGATTATGGTAGTCCTTTAGTGGCAAGTGGTAGTCCTTCAGTTCAAATTGGAATCTATTCCTTTACTAATGCTTGCGGAAATTCAGACCCAGACGTGTACACAAAAGTAACCAGTTTCCTCTCTTGGATTACCGCGAATTTGAGGATTTAAAAGATATTAGTTTAAATATTAAAATTCCACTTGTTATATAATTTACAATTTAATTAATGTATGGTTTGAGCCAAATTACTTCGCGAAATATATGCTTTTTTGATCAGTTAAATAAATTGTCAATGCAAATACCATAATAAAAACAAATCAACTGTCACGTTTGACGCCTATACGAAAATGCATATATCCTCCTTTTCTTTTTTTCCTTTTCCATTTCGTTCCTTTCCGTGGAACACACGCGCGTTCTGCAATATACTACATAATGTACTGTGCTATATGTAGCGTTATTATATTTATTTATTACGACCTTTTACTTGATGATTGGGAGCGTTTGATTAATTTTTTCATTTCTTTTTCTTTTTTCTTCTTTTGTTATAAGGATCAATTGATGATTAAATGCTTCGGGATCTCTTATGAGCTCCGTATGCACTGTTCTGAGATTCCCAATAATAATAAATTAAAGAATAAAATATAACCAAGCTGTCATTTCATTTTCACGAAGATAGTATAGTGATAAAATTAAAGGGCCGCGTATAAGCGCCCACGTGAATCCCAAAATATAATAGATGTAGTAAGCCTTAAGCCATAAGAAATTGACGTAATCGATTATTCTCTTTACATTCGATTGCGATTTGTTATTAATTTCTTAAGGCTTAAGGCTTACTACATTTATTGTGTTTCGGTATTGACGCGCGCGGAATGCGACCGCGTGCGCACAGCGTGCGGCGCGCACAATGGAATTCTGCGAAAAACTTGCGGAATTCCATTGTGCATAGCGAATAATGGGCATAAAAACTAATTATTTTGCAGCGTTAATTACTCCTTTTAATTAGTAAATAAGCGATTGCAGAATATAAATATAAGTAAAATAGTTTAACACTGTATTAAATTTCGTGACAATCTGACCAGTAAGTCAAAAGTTAGATGACAGCTCGAATTGATGATTTATGGCCTATTTTCCGTGGAAATTGGGCCTCCCTTTACGCCCCAATCATCAAGTTACTCGTATATAAACGCGCCGATTTCGGCGCTTTTTATTCAGTCTTTTCTGATCAACGTCGATGATCAGATCGGTGCTGTTAGCCTGCAAGATTATAAACGGTAAGCACGAATTAAGCCATTTAAAAATTAATTAGTCTTTTTCTTCCTAGAACCCGAAAGCAACGCACTGAACTTAAACGTTTTTCTCTATTTTGCGCCATTCCCGGCACTACGTTTTCCTCCCCCTGGCCCTTCCTTTTCGCACTGGTCATCCGGTGCTTCACTCCTTACTTTGCCTCCCTGTAAGTCCTTCCCTTTCACACTGGTCATCCAGTGCTCCTTATTATATTCCTTTGCCTTTCCTCCCTCTGGCCCTTCCCTTTTGCACTGGTGCTCCTTTCTCTCTCTCTCTCTCTCTCTCTCTCTC
>NW_012026812.1:576360-578600 GCF_000956235.1 Wasmannia auropunctata
CCGCGCGCTCCCCGTCGACGCTCCTCCGAAATGAGGAACGTACGAACGGTGCGTAGTCGCGGAACCACCGAGTCGGCGCGCATCGCCGTCGACGCTATTTTCGAAAAAAACCGAGTCGGAACCACCGCGCGGTCCCGCGCGCTCCCCCCGTCGACGCTCCTTCGAAATGAAAAAAAACGTACGGGAGTCGCTGAACCGGCGCGCGAGCGAGTCCCGCGCGGCGTCCCGAGCGCGCCGGCCCGTCGACGCTACTCTTGACCGAACGTTTTCCTCCGCCCTCGGCGCGGACGTTTTCGATCGCGCGCCTCGTCGCGAGGCGAGATCGAGGAGGGAGGAGGAAAACGAAAACGGGACGCCTCTCGCGACGCGGCGTCGTCCCACTCGAGACGGGACGACGCCGCGAGCGGGATTCGCGCGAACGGGAGATTCTCGATCGCGCCGCGGGATTCGCGTCTCGGCGCGTCCGCGAAAACGGCCCCGCGGAAACGCGCGATCGCGGGAATCCTATCGAGCGCGCCGCGACTCTCCCGCGTCCACGCGTTCTCCGTCGCTCGGTCGCGCGCGGCGAACGGCGACGCCTCGGGGAGCGAGACGGGACGAGATTGTGATTCCGCGGTGTCGTTCGGTTTTCGAGCCGAGCGCTCTCGCGGCGCGCGACAAGAAGGAGGGTTGTCGCGTTTGTCTCTCTCTTCCGTACGGTCGCTCTTCCTCGCGGTGCGAGCGAGAATCGTTGCCCACCCCACGCGGCGCGTCGCCCGACGCGAGAGATGAGATGATGATGATGATGAAATCGCCATTTATTGTGCGCTCCAGGATAGAGCGCCTCTTGAGCGCACAGAGAATAGAAATTACATCGATACATACTTATGCAAATGACGCTTCTGATAATACAATATTACAACGGCGTGTAAAGATATACAAGAAAATATACGTAGGATTTAATGTATATTTGTGTGTGTGCATGTTGCGTTTGCACGCACGCATGCATGTGTGTAGAACAAAGAATTCAAAAACAAAAAAATTAACATGAACTATAATACAACAAAGCAGATAACAAAAGATGAGAACAATAAAAATAAAACTAAGCAGTTACTCGTACAGTTTTGCCCTAAAAAAACGCACCGCGCCTCCGAGTTACGTAGCTCGGACGTTCCACGACGTTCAACCGCGCTACATCTGAACGATATAAAACTCTGTGCGACACAGAGGCATCGGGAGATGCCGCGCTCTCGTATCTCGCTGGACCACGTCGCTTCTGTCTGCTCGAAGCCACCGAAGCGGAACATTAGGAATCCCAGAGTGCAGAAAATAGAAAAAAATCATGCTACCCGTAAAAGTAATTGCGCCTCATATGAATTTTAGGCCAGCGAAGTCGGTTGTAATACGGGGGTGACATGCTCGTCCCATCTGGCTTGATAAATAAAAAACGTACACAGGCATTAGGAGCCCTCTGCAACCTCAAATTTTCTGTTCTCCCGTGATGTCTGCAAGGGGCAGAGCAGCAGGAATCAAAGAATGGCAAGCACCGATCGAGCGCGCAGCGGTAACGGATGCTAGCACGCTTTGAGCCGACGAAGGGCTCCCTAGAGACGGTGACCTCCCAAGACGAGGTACTCGATACGGAGAGAGAGAGAGCGCGTTCGACCGTCTCGGATCGTTGGAGGGGGGGGTTCGCTCGCTGTCGACGACACACGAGTGTCATTCAGCGCCGATCTTACGATATCTTCGTTGCCGTGAGATCTACAACCAGATCTTGTTGAATTCGACGACGGGAGGCTCGGAAATCGCTCAATGTTCAACTCGACGAACACATTTTCCGTAGGACGGGACAGTACGCCTCGGTTGCGTCACCGATAGGTATCTCTCCACGTAAGATCCCACGCTGATTCAAAAATATCCACGTGGAGCGAATCCTCTTCCCAAGATACACGAGGCGAGAGACGCAATTCTGCGAAAGAATCGAAGCATTGGAAAATATATATAAAAATCGGTGGAAAATAATTTATCGGAGACTCACGCGATCCTCGGGGCGGAACGTGGAAATCCACGTCTAGTATACCCACTCTATCGCCACGTCGTCGTCGAACTTTGTTTCGAGTGCGCGTTTCAAAGCGCGAGCGACCCATCCGTACCTCCGCCGACTTGTATCCTCCTCCCCTCCCGTGTTCACCTCTATGTAGATCCTCTCTCTAAAGACAACTGACATTGGCACGTTACAGGCGTAAAACTCATCGGGCTTC
>NW_012026812.1:578650-579414 GCF_000956235.1 Wasmannia auropunctata
CGATCGTGCGCGCGGTGCTGGCGAGTCACGTGCAAGGTGGAGGAGTGCGACGCGATATAGGGAGAGAGAGAGAGAGACGTGGAACGACTACTACTCCTTACCTGATTTTTCTGAAAAACAAACGTATCGCTTGTCCGCTGTATAGATTTACGTCGGATCGATGGTTGATAATTCAAAAAAAAAACGGAATCCGCGAGCGAGCGATCAGCCGGGAGAACGCGCGTGGAGAATCCATCGGGATTACTCTCCTCCGAGGTTAGTGCAGTCCTTTCGCGAATCCAATAATTTTCTCCCACTGAGAGCACGCTGGGACGAGCCGCGAGATCTCGCGGTTCTACCGCTGGAGACTCGTGTGTCGTAACAAATAACACGTAGGACATTCGTAAAGTGTACTCGTGTGTGCGTGTGCGCTTTACCATTGCATTGAAATAAACCATTTTACGATATAATTTACACATTTACTTTGATGTAGCTTACGATAGTGAATCGATTTATTCCCCTTTATCTCGAGTAAGCGTTTCTCTCATCGGTTTATTAATTTTTTTTCGCCAAGGCCGAATCGAGTCGATTCCTCTGAACGTCGCGGTGTCGCGACGGAAAGATCGCGACGACGAAACGGGACGCTCTCGCGACGCGGCGCGTCCCACTCGAGACGGGACGACGCCGCGAGCGGGATTCGCGCGCGGGACGAACGGGAGATCCGCGATCGCGCCGCGGGATTCGCGTTTCGGCGCATCGCGTCCGCGAAAACGGCCCTCCGTCGG
>NW_012026812.1:579469-580745 GCF_000956235.1 Wasmannia auropunctata
AGCACCAAGTTAACTGCATTAAAAAATTCCGACTTTGGTAAATTTGTGTTTTTGCTTATGGCATCCCATCTCCTCTCTAAGCCTGCTATGGCTAAATCTATCGGAACATTAGTAAATAGTGAAACCACAGCAAGTGAAACTAAACTGTAGTCTGCAGGGATTTTTACATTTGAGAGTTGTTTTGTAAGTTCAAAGCTATTTTTAATGTGGCTCGGAGCAGCAGTAAACTGAATTATGTTACAAGACATAGGTTTGAATCTCATTTACAGCACTGACATTTCACTTCAATTTGACACATCAGTTTTCTGATTAAATTATTAAGAATGAGGGAGCGGATCGGAAATGGAATTTATATTGCGATGATATGAGAAAAATCTGTACTGAAGAGGACTCAATCCAAGAGTCGAAACGTCTACTATTCTTCAATAAAGGGATCATTTGCGTCACAAGAACTGCTTCGGCTCTTAAAGGCATTTATTTTAACATTTTTATTTATTATATTAATTTTAATATTCCACGGATAGATTATATACCTCGATGGTGTTCAGGCTAGGCCACCAAAAAATGCCTTTTATAATACAGGAAATGTACCCTTTGAACTCCAAATTTTACTAATACAATAATTTCCACTTTGGGAAAATTTGAATGCACCAAAATAAATACTCAAATTGATAAAGTCAGACTTTGTGACGCGTTTAGTTCATCTAACCGCATTAGTAAGATTACATTTATTTATATCCTATTTTCAATTATTGTCATATTATATCTTAACTTCTTTATTATTTTCGGTTGTACGATTCATAATAAATAACATATATTTCCTAGATTTAGAAGGATATATTAAAACAAATTTAAGTAGCGTACATAATAGCAAACTGAACAAAAAAATTGGTTGTGGGTCTATCACGGATGGAAACAGTAGGAAGGGCGATAAGATAGAAATTATAGGAATAAGCAATTAGGGTACAATTTAGGTACAATCAAATCATATTAAACTTATATTTTAAAAAATATAAACTAAATATTAATTCGTAAATCTTATTTCTAAATCAACTATATATATTTTTGGGAAAATCATAAACAATACGCTATATATTTAATAGTAAATTTAATAGTAATTTGTGACGGTGCGCGTTTCCTGCTCGGAATTATGCTCGCCGGGCCAGGGTGCAAGAAAAGCGTGAGACACCACTCCGTTGACAACCACAGTTTATTATGATGTTGACTATGTACACTATTTACATGAGCGAAGCGCTGGACGGTACGGCGGGGTTCG
>NW_012026812.1:580795-581189 GCF_000956235.1 Wasmannia auropunctata
TTTTCGCCGCATCGCATTTATTAATACAATTTTTCTCGTAAATACGTTGCAAAGTACCAAAAATTTTTCACTCACACTATAAGTACTTATATGTAACTCATAATATACATTTTTGACAATAGGATCGAGTTCATACATGAAGAGTACAGTTGACGGCTTCATGTACAAACAAACATCGTGTGACATTAATTTTATAACATCCGATTCCTGAATTTTTACACGTCGCACAATCAAATTACAAATCGTTATTGATGATGGTGCCTCGGTTGTCTGCAAAAATCGCTCGATGTCCGCACGTCTCTCGATGAATGTTTTCCAAGTAGAATAATGCAGGATTATTTGATTTCCTCGGTTGTCGCCAATAAGCAGCTCTACAGAGGACACAGGTCCCACG
>NW_012026812.1:581239-583928 GCF_000956235.1 Wasmannia auropunctata
CGGTTCGTGCCACGCATCTGCCGCGGCCAGAGGCAATGGTCGGGACACAACGTCGCGAATCGATTGCAGGCGATCACATTTGGAAATCCGCATTCTCTGTCGCGCAGAAGACGAACTGTCGCGGAGCAGTAATGTGTTTTGAATTTGATTCCACGTTTCGTTCGGTACTCGCGAATCACTCGCTCGAGCGTAGCCATGTCCCCTTCGCTCGACATGTCTCGACCGTGTGAAATCTCCGCGAGCATTTGCAGGAGCATTCGTACGAGCAATGCCCCACGCGACGAGATCGCGTCGCCGAACGGTCGCGCGTCCGTCGCGCGGCGCGAGACGGGACGACGCCGCGAGCGGGATTCGCGCCGCGGGACGCCCGTTTCGACGCCTCGCGAAAACGGCCCCCGCGGAAACGCGCGATCGTGGGAATCCCGTCGAGCGCGCCGGAACGCTCCACGCGATCCCCGCGTGGCGACGCCTCGGGGGGGGAGCGAAACCAGATGCGCGCGGTTCGTTCGATTTTCAAGCCGGGCTCTCGAACGAGGGGGGGAAGCGCTTTCGCGGCGCGCGAGAAGAAGGGGTTCTCGCGTTTTTTTTTCTTTTCCGTACGATCGCCTTTCCTCGCGGTGCGAGCGTGTCTCGCGCGAATCGTTCCCCACCCCACGCGCGACGCGGCCCGACGCGAGAGAACGAGGACCGTGCGCGACGAACGTTGAGATAAACGTAAAAAAAAAAAACGAACGCGGTGGAACGCCGTCCGCGATCTCGCGAGGAGATCTCTTCGCGACGACCGCCGCGCGGGAGCGAGAGAGCCCCGCGCGGCGTCCCGAGCGCTCCTCAACCGTGTCCACGCTACTCTCTCTCTCTCGAACGAACGGCGGACTCGCGGAACCCCGTCGACGCTCGTATATTTTCGAAAAAAAAAAACGAACGAACGGCAGGGAACGCGTAGCGCTCGCACTCTCGATCGCGACAACGTGGAAACGAGGAACGATCGATCGCCGCGATCGGCGCGCGCGGGTAGCTCGCTCGCTCCCTCCCTCGCCGAAACGCGCCCAGGGCGCGATCGCGCGTCGGCGCGACGCTGCGCGGCGATCGCTCGCGCCGATCGCTAGGCTCCATCCACGTATCGCGTCGAGATATCCGGATTTTTCGTCTCTATCGTTTTTGCGCGGTCGCTCCCCCCGTCGACGCTTCTCCGAAATGAAAAAAAAACGTACGGGAGTCGCTGAACCGGCGCGCGAGCGAGCGAGCGAGCGAGCGATCCCCGCGCGGCGTCCCGAGCGCCACAGCGTTCCGTTCTCGGGGAAACGACCGAATTTTTTTTTTCGCGACCCACGCCCTCGAGCGCGCACGCTTCGATCGCTCTCTCTCTCTCTCTCGCGACGCTGTCGGACGAGCGAGCGCCAAATCGAACCAAAAAAAAACACGTATCTCGCGACGCGGCGCGTCCCACTCGGCGGCGGGACGACGCCGCGAGCGGGATTCGCGCGCGGGACGAACGGGAGATCCGCGATCGCGCCGCGGGATTCGCGTTTCGTCGCCTCGCGAAAACGGCCCCGCGGCGGCGAAAACGCCCGATCGTGGGGATCCCATCGAGCGCCGCGGAGAAACTCTTCCGCGCCGCGATCGTGCTCGGGGACGCGCGGCGATGGAGCGCGCGCGACGCCTCGATGGGAGGGAGCGAAACGAACCGCGGTCGACGCGCATCGCCGCGTCTCTCCTGGCTCTCGACGGAGGCGCTCTCGTAGCGCGAGAAACGACGGATGGATGGACGGGCGTTTCGTTCTCTTCGATCGAACCGATCGCGCTACTCAACGTCGCGGTACAGCCGCGATTCCCAACCCCCCCACGACGAATCGCGGCCGCGACGCGAGAGAGAGAGAGCGAACGACCACGAGCGAGTGACCGAACGCGAAAATAAAGGGGAGGAAGAGCGAGCGCGACGAAACGAGAGTCACGCGTCCACGATCTGCCTCCGAAGGAGGAATCTCTATCTCTCGTCTCTCTCTTCGCGATGAGGCGCGTGTTTTTGTTTTTTTTTTCCAACGGCGATATCTCGACCCACCTTTGTCAACCTTTAACGACGGTAGCGTGTAAAGCGAAGCGGCCCGCGAGCGCGTCTCGCCGTTTCGGCGCTGCGTCGCGCTTCCACGCGTCGGGCGAAACGAGAGAGAGAACCGTCGTCGTCGCGGTCGCGAGACGATACGACCGACGAGACGGCGATCAGCGACGAGTCGGAGGACGTCGCTCGCGTCCTCGCCGACGATCCGCGCGGCGAGACGGCCGACGTCCCGCGCCCTGGTGTCGCCGGTGCGATTTCCGCGCGACCGGGTGCGCGCGGAACCGGCGAACGCGCGGCGAGACGGGGAGTCGCGATCCACCGAGATTCCGTGCGCGCGTGGCCTCGCGGCGCGCGAGACGAAGGGTGTACGCGTGGCTTCGCGAGAGGGACGACCACGAGAGGTGGCTCGAACGTTGAGCGAGAAGATGGAACGCCCGGACGGGGAACGATCGCCGATTGGGCCGAGCGAGTCGTCGAGAAGCTGGAGTCGACCGACGTGCGCATCGCGATTCCCGCGGGTGGTGCGTCGAGCTGTCGACGATAGACTCGTACACCTATCGCCCCGTGGACGTATCCGGCCGCCGTGCGAGACGGCTGCTCGGCGGCGCGAGTCCTGCGACGACGTACGTCCGA
>NW_012026812.1:583978-584491 GCF_000956235.1 Wasmannia auropunctata
TATTGTAACTCTGTTTTTTTGTTAGTTTTTTGTAATTATCGAAATAAAATCTGTTCACTCAATCGTCTCTCAATCTGTCGATCCAATCGTCCGCTCTCGCTTCCATCACGACGCAACAATGCGAGTTTTTTAATTTATAATGGTATCTTATAATGTCCCCATGGCAGGGTAGAATGATCGGTAGAATCAGGCACAATGTATCGCTTATCATCGTATGGACTTAGAGCGAGCTTCGTCTCGGATATCGTATACACTTCGTGCAATTTTGATCTTATGCAAGATTGCTGTCGCGTCATTTCGATTTCGTCCAGCAGACATCGCACGTAATCGTTAAATGTTATAGATTTTGCTACGACACCTTTTACCTTTTTTGTATCTTTTTTACCATCAACACGCAAAGCAATACATCTTTGCTCTAAGTCCGACGAATTCGGTCATGATTGCGTTATTGTTTTCATCTTTCATCAGGCCTGGAACCTTTTTATTAGCGAGCGGAATACCGTACACATTATA
>NW_012026812.1:584541-586297 GCF_000956235.1 Wasmannia auropunctata
GCACCTACGACGAGTGGAGGTATCCGGCCGCCGTGCGACGGCTGCTCGACGAGCACAGGCGGGGCGACGTGCGTCCGACGACGACGACGACGACGAACGACGACGACGTCGTCCTCTGCGACGTATGCAACGTCCCTCGAGAGGAGTGCGCGTATCGGGATGACGAGGTGGAGGAGTACGCGGTTCAGAACACGGAACGATCGTGCGCGCGGTGCCGCCGAGTCGCGTGCAAGTGTTCCGTGTAGGGACCGCTCTCTCTCTATCTTTTCCACGCGGGAGTAACATTAATAATAATAATAATAACATAAACGTGAAAAACGAGCTGCGGCGAGCGCTACCCCGCCGTGTCTCGACCGAGCTTCTTTTTTCAACCTCGGACGTTTCCGCGCGTCGCGACGACGGAGCGGGAGGAAACGCCTCTCGGCAAGCGTCGCTTGGACGACGCCGCGAGCGGGATGGCGCGCCGCCTCGCGAAAACGCGCGATCGCCCGCGGGATTCTTCCGCGCGATCGGCGACGCTCGCCGAGAGAGAGCGTACGCGATAAATAAAACGTGAACGTAAAAACGTGAGACGCGACGAAACGCGAACGACGACGTGCCCCTCCTTTCGAATAGAGATCTCTTCGCGACGACGCGTCTTTCTATTTCAAACGCTGTCAAACCCCCCCCCCCCGTAGCCGTATAAAGCGAGCACGTCAGTCGCGTGCGTAGAGAGAGAGATCGCGAGACATGATCGACGAGAGAGCGAGCGAGCGAGCCCCGCGCGGCGTTCCAGCGCGCTGCCCGTCCACGCTACTCTCGACCGAACGTTTTCCTCGCCCTCGGCGCGGACGTTTCCGCTCGAGCGCGCGTCGCGAGGCGAGATCGAGGAGGGAGGAAAACGAAGCGGGACGCCTCTCGCGACACGGCGCCGGCGTCGTCCCACTCGAGACGGGACGACGCCGCGAGCGGGATTCGCGCGAACGGGAGATTCTCGATCGCGCCGCGGGACGCCCGTTCGGCGCCTCGCGTCCGCGAAAACGGCCCCGCGGCGGCGAAAACGCGCGATCGTGGGAATCCCATCGAGCGCGCCGCGACTCTCCCGCGTCCACGCGATCCCCGTTGCTCGGAGGCGCGCGGCGAACGGCGACGGCGACGCCTCGGGGGATCGAGACGAGACGCGCGCGGTTCGTTCGGTTTGAGCTCTCGAGCGCTCTCGTGGCGCGCGACAAGAAGGAGGGTTCTCGCGTTTGTCTCTCTCTTCCGTACGGTCGCTCTTTCTCGCGGTGCAGCAGACGAGAGCGTCTCGTAAGAAATCGTTCCAACGTTGGGCAAACCGTTGTCATGTTCGAGGAGATCGCGGGTGACGAGGTGGAGGATCACACGTTAGACGAGTTCGCGGTCGACGAGGTGGAGGACGTCGCTCGCGTCCTCCGCGACGATCCGGCCGACGACGAGCGCCTGGTGTCGCCGGTGCGATTTCTGCGCGACCGAGAGCTGGGTGTGCGCGGAACCGGCGAACGCGCGGCGAGACAGGGAGTCGTCGTCGACCGAGATGCCGTGTTCGTGTGGCCTCGCGGCGCGAGACGAAGGGTGCACGCGTGGTTTCGCGAGAAGGCGTACGACGAATACGAGAGGTGGTTCGGGCACGAGCGCTGGAAGGAGTTGAAACATCGATACGTGGACGTTCTGGAGAACGAGTACTATTGGGCCGAGCGAATCGTCGAGAGGCTCGAGTGGACCAATCTGCGCATCGCGATTCCCGCGGGTGGCGAGA
>NW_012026812.1:586347-599706 GCF_000956235.1 Wasmannia auropunctata
TCTCCCGAGATCCCGATTTCCCGACGGTCGCGCCTCCTCCTCCGTCCTTAATCCGTCTTGGCACTGCGGCGAAAAAGCACTCGCGTTTCCTGCCGCACACTCGCCTCCCGCATCTCNCTTTTTTCCNCTACTCTCTCTCTCTCTCTCTCGTCTCTCTCTCTCTCTCTCTCTCTCTCTCTCTCTCTCTCTCTCTCTCTCTCTCTCTCTCTCTCTCTCTCTCTCTCTCTCTCTCTCTCTCTCTTCACTTTTACCCCGTATCCTCCATAGCCTTTCCCTTTTGCGCTGGATATCCGGGGCTACTTTTACCTCTCTCCAATGGCAGTACAGATAAACCATAGTTTAAAATTATTAAAAAATGGGAATCTTTCTTTTACTATACCGCGGCCGCTTGCCTTGCAGCTGACACCTTGCCTTTGACCCTTCGAAATACCATTAAATCAACCCGCGCGTTATATAGGAAACAAAAACCTGTCAATACGGTTGGTTAGAAAAATTAATTCGTTAATTAAATTATTAATTACAAAAGCAACAATAAAGTATCTCATCAATCCCTGCCATCTCCTCTCGCAAAAGTACGAAGTGCTGAGAAGAATGCACCAGTTAAGATATATCATATCTTTTTCTTCTTTTGGTTTGAAAAAGATTAATTTTAAAATTCAATTTTATTCAGTATTATATTCTATGTAATATTCAACTCAACGTAACATTCAATTCACTTTAATGCAAAGGTGCACAGGTAGTTACAAGAGATTTTCGCTCCGTCCTTGAAACTCGCCAAAATTCTGATCGTACATCTTCAATAATACTATCCTGCTTTTCCAGATCCTCGAACAATCCCCATTCTCGCGTCCCTCGCTAACCCATCGGACGTGATACAATCATTATTTTTTTCTTTTTATATAGATACTAGTTTTATCCGCAACGAACAATATCATTTTATTTAATGCTATGTAAACCCACACAGCATGAAATGTTTTAGAAATATTTTCAAAATAATTTATTGCACCTTGCCTTCGGCCCACACGAAGTTACGCAAATTAAGTAGACCGACTGCATTTGCACACTAACGCTTTTCATGCACCGCAGGCCTTAGACACGCACGTATATACGCCACGCGTACGTACACGCACGCACTCTCATACGATGGACATATACAAGTTATACCGTTACAGGTAAATATCTCTCGCAAACATTAACTATTCTGATTTAAAGAAAGAAAATTATGAAATTTCTTGCCCTTTCCTAAGGACTATCCGAACCCGAAAAGGAGGTCGCAAGAAGGCTCTAAGGCGGCTCCGAAAGGATCTCTATCAGGCCGGGGAGTCTGACCCTTCAGTTTTTGACGCCGTGCCTTTCCAAGACGCCTCCGACTCGAAGCCCCATCATCCGAACCTTTCGCCTTGGAACAGCGTCCATCGCAGGATCTTCCTCCTCCTCGGAGTCCTCCTCGGAGTCCTCCAGCGGCACCCCGCGTCATTCCACGTGCCATTATGCCTCCATGCATCACCCCGCAGAGGCTTTCGACTGATGGTCCCTTCGAAAGGGGAACAGTCCGGGCACCAGTTAGTGGCCAGACAGGCACCCCCGCGTCGTGACCCTCTGTGCAAGGAACTACCCCCAAGTCCGTGAATCATAAAGAATAAGAGGTGTAAAATAACTATTACACTCATCAATAAAAATTAAAAACGATAAATTCATCTCGTCATTTCCTCCTTACCATCCCATCCCGCATGGCACGAAATGATGAGTAGGGTGCACAAGTTAAAGATTACATTTTTCCTTTTTTTTAAAACAGCTTATCCAACCAAAGTTAGATCCTTTTAATATTATATTTAGTACAACAGTCAATTCATTTGATACAAAAGTGCACAGGCAGTTGCATAGATTTCCGCTCGGCCCTGAGACTCGCTAATTCTGATCGTGCCCCTCCAAAAGTATAATACTCCTTTAAATCCTCATCACTTCTTCCAAGAACGATCCCACCCTTGCGTCCTTCACGAATCGCCGTACGTGATAAATCAGTTAACAAAATTATTATTATTTCTATGTATAACGCTTATATTAGCCTAAATATATCTTTGTTTAAATGCTGCGATTTTTTGAATAAACATATTGTTTAAATAAAATATTATTTAATACTTTGACTAGTGAATTCCTGTTGTAATACTTAATTCATGATCAATAGGAAAATATCTCTGATATGTCGAGAGCTGCATTATATGAACCATAATTAATATGAGACCTATACCAAAACGCCGCGCCGTCAACAAACTGATTTTGATTTTAACTATAGAAGGCTCAAACTATAAAGATCATATTTATAAAATATTAAAGTTAAATAAAAAATAAACCATACCAAAGAATAATTAAATATAAGAAATAAAAATTATATGTTATATAAATTATATACTTTATACTATTAAATACTTTATATGTAATTTTAGATTGAATAAAAATAAAATTTTTACTCTAAAATAATAAAACTCTTTGAGAGTGAAACAAATAGATATAAGTGAAACAGATAGAATGAAACAAATAGATATAAGTAGAAAAATTAAAAGATAAATAATTTTGTTTTTAATGAATATAACGCATTATTTTAATAATAGTTTGTTGTTTTTCTTTTAATATATAAGTATTTAATAAAATCATTCTTAATTGAATAATTAAAACCACCATTCATAAATGGACGGAACTCTTGCTATATACTTTCTAAATTTTCTGGAGCAAATCTCACTCCAATAGATTGAAAATACTACCACTCGGTCACTTGAATGGAAGTATTTTCATTCTTTTGGAGTGAGATTCAAAAGAGTGAAAAGTCTCACTTCAGAAAATTTAGAGAATACAATTCAACACCCAAATATAGGTAGCATATTAGTTAAAGTGATATATAGAACATTTATTATTTAAATATAATATATTTTCGCAAATAATATTTATTTGAGATTATGTTAAAATCTTTTTTAATTACAATTATATTAAAAGTTTATTTCTTATTCTCAAATAAAGTTCCTTTTTTCTTTGTTTGTTACTTATGAATTTTAACTTGCAGAATATTTCAGGTGGATAGATTTGTAACTTTTTATAAGATTTATGTTGACTTCTAATTACGTGACATGCAATATATTATTGCAATATTGTGACGTCTGTTAACAATATCGTAGACTTGAGTGATATAGTAATCGATAAAAGTATATCAACCGGAAATTATGAGATTATATACTTACAATTAGATAAATGAACAATTCCAATATGATAAATGAAAAATTCCAATTCTTTTAAGAAAAGTATGACGGTGACAAAAATGAATTTAATTAAAACTGTCTTCTAAACTATTATCAATTAATAAGTGCATAAACTATAAATAACGATGTTTTATCGTGCGATACCGAATTGAGAAAAATTCAGAAAAGCGATACAAGCACTGATTTATATCTTCATTGCAACTATTTTAAGAGTATATATAAACCTATGAATGCCTACATACATACATTTGCTTCAGATGCAGGCAACAAATCAAGAATCAAAGATGCAGGCGTTCGCTAGTCTTATACTACTCGCTCTGGCATGCGCCACTGAAGGTATGTACAAATTTATAATAAATTATACATATTTTAACATAATAAGGAAAGAATGAAAGAGATAAACGTTTTTTTTTCTAAATGCACGAAACAATTAATTTCCAATAAACTTCTTAATAATAATTTAAGTTTTCATTAATATGATATTTATGGTTTCTGTAAATATTGCAACATATATTTATTACATATATTGTTCTAAAAAGAATTAATTTATATATAAAACACATATACTATTTCTTACCTGTTTTCAACCATTAACTTTAAATATAATTTCAATAAATTTGCTAATTAATTATATAAAGGAATCTAGGAGAATACATATCCTCTATTTTCATTTTTAACTCTAGCATTCTTTAAATACATGTATTTTAATGTTAGACATTAATGAAGAATAAGATCTTTGATAAAAACAAAAATGTTTTATTCGAAATAAAACTTTATTCTAAATATAACTTTTCTGAACAGGACATTTAATCGTAAGTCGATGCGAAATTTAATTGTTATCGTTAAAAATTGTTTATATATAGTAATGTACCTTTTTATTTTACACTGACATTAACATAATTTATTTTTGTCAATAAGGTGCTCCATCTCCTCATATCGTCGGCGGTAACGATGCTCCCATCGGCAAATATCCATATCAAATATCATTAAGATATAATAATGGCTCGCACATATGCGGTGGATCTATCCTTGATAAAGTTAACATATTAACCGCAGCACATTGTGTCATCGGGTAAGTTAGACATTCTAAATCTACATGTATTAATATGTATATTATTAGTGGACAGAATTTAATTTTAAAACTAGTCTTTTTTTAACGCGTCAAATAGACAATATCAGTAAGCAAAGTAACTTTTTATGATTAATTATAACCATTAAATACTTTATTGTCTGTTTTACAATAAAAATATGTTTTTTTAAATAAAAATATAAATTTTTATTTTAAGAGTGTTCCATAATTAATGCCCTTATTCTATTTCTGGTGTATTCTACTGATATTTTATTTATATTTTATTTATATATTAGTTTAAACACTTGACACCAAGCCAATACCATGTCTCCTGATTTAAAAAATTTATAGCAAACATTTTCAAAATCTGTTTTCAACAGTTTAGCTATCTATACTTATATATGTATTTATGTGTGTGTGCTTTCTTTACTAGAATGGAAAATGAGCTGAATAATCTAAAGGTTCATGCCGGTACAAACTCTTTGGATAAATCAGGAGATGTCTATGAGATTGAAAGTTTTAGCAAAGCAGACTACGACGACATTTCACTCATTAATGACATTGCTGTGATTCATCTTAAATATCCTATCGCGTACAACACAACATTTGTCATGCCGATAAATCTTGCGACATCCGATAAAGACCTTGAAGGCAAGCCGTGCACATTAACCGGATGGGGAAGTACACGGGTAATATCGAACTCGTAATACGAGTAGTTTTTTTATTTACACGTATCCAAGAATTGAGATATTCTTTTCTTGAAGAAATTATTTTTTTTTCCACAATAACAAGTTAGAATTAAGTAACAAAACAGAGAACATTTTGATAATAATTATTTGCTGTTATTCGTCATTTGCTCCGATTCAACAGTATATTACAATACATTTATTCTTTTTAGTTTGGTGGAAATTGTTCTAATAACTTACAAGAAATCAAGTTGAAAGTTTATCCGCAGAAAGACTGTAAAGCAGTACAACGAAAAGTGATAGATAGTCACATCTGCACTTTGACTAAGGAAGGAGAAGGAGCATGCGACGTAAGTTGTCAATCATTAATATTATAAATATTATATAAAATATTAAGTAAATTGCTTATTATTGCAAATTATTATAATTATTGTTAAGATTATTTTAATGCTAAAGCAAAAACGTAATTGACATATAATTACAAATTTAATACTATAACATTTTTTGTATTATGAATAAAAACATATAATATATTAGTATATATTATTAATTTATTGTATCATTATAAATTATTTTTAGTGTTATACAAAATATATACCATACATATATCTATATATCAATATAGGTGTTATATATATATATAAATATTTATACGCCTATATTGATATATAGATATATGTATATTGTATATATTCACTAAAAGAGAATTATAATGATATAAAAAATTAATAATATACAAATATATTATATGTTTTTATTTATAATACAAAAAATATTATAGTATTAAATTTGTAATTATATATAAATTAAGCTTTTGCTTTAACATTAAAATGATTATAACAATAATCATAATAATTTGCAATAATAAGCAATTTATTATAATTGTATGTAATATTTTATTATTAAATGCATCTTCATTTCAGGGTGATTCTGGTGGACCGTTGGTGGCCAATGGAGTCCAAATTGGAATCGTTTCCTTCGGTAATCCTTGCGCACTTGGATACCCAGACATTTACACAAGAGTGACCAGTTTCACATCTTGGATCGCTAAGAATATGAAGGAATAGAAAATATTATTTACTTATTACAACACGATTAATGTTACAAGATTTAGAATTCAATTAATAACATTATTTAAACATACATACATTATTTTAGTGAAATATTTTTCCCCTATAAGTTAAATAAACTGTCCATTTTCAACAGTGATCTGTGTTTTATTCACGTTGACGATATTATTTTATTTAAGTTATGTAAAATTTATAAATTTATAAAATGTTATCATAAACGTGTTTAATAAATTCAGTATAGAAAAAATCTTTTAAAATATAAATAAAAAAATTTGATAGAGAAGAGAATAAAAATAGATGATTTTATTATAAAGTTAAAAAAACATTAAAGTTTATGATGCATAAAATTAAATATTCACAGATAAATTTTGCGATTAATTGTCTTATAATTAAATAAGATTCCAAACTATATCTGTGATTAAAATAACACTTATGTATAACATTTATGTACGTTCTAAAAATTGTTATTTAATCAAAGTTATTTAATATTTAAAAACTTATTTTTACATATCAACATGCGCATAATATCGCGTACATATTAAATGTTTGTCTATATAGGTATACGTGTATATAATTTTTTAAAATATTATGTTTTTAAGTACTATTCCCATCCTTTATATTTTCAAAAATTTAAATTTATTGTAAATTGCACTTGAAATTTTTATTTAGAACATTTTTTCATATCTTTAACGATTTAGATGATATTCATTTAGGAAGAAAAAGCTTATGTTTTTAAAGCGAGAGTTTCATCGTCTCATCAATAAAAACGTATTTACACAAAAAATTGTGTCTCTTATTTTGTCTATATTTTAATACATATATTCAAAGTGTATTAAAATTATAGGGGAACACTCAGTGTGTTCTCTTGTAAGAAAAGTTATGACAGTAAAAAATGTGAAACCATCACATTTATCAATTAATAAGAACTGTAAAATATAGATAATAATATTTTATAGTGCAATTAAAATTATAGGGGAACACTTGGTGTGTCTTCTTGTAAGAGAAGTTATGACAGTGAAAAATGTGAAAGTATCACTTTTATCAATTAATAAGAGCTGTAAAATATAGGTAATAATATTTTATAGTGCGATTAAAATTATAGGGGAACACCTGATGTGTCCTCTTGTAAGAGAAGTATATGACAGTGAAAAATGTGAACCTATCACTTTTATCAATTAATAGGAACTGTAAAATATAGATAACAATACTTTATACCACGTTGCGAAACCACGTGCGATACCACGTTGAGAAAAATTCAGAAAAGCATTATAATCACGTGATAATATCTTTCTTGCAATTACTTCAGAAACATATATAAAGCTACGAATAAATCTATTCGCTTCAGTCCCAGGCAAGAAATTTATAATCAAAGATGCGTGCGTTCACTTGTCTTGTATTTGCCATTGTCCTCATATACGTCACTGAAGGTATTTATCAATTATTATAAATATTTTACTTTTCAATAAATTTGTAATTTTCTCGAATAGCTCTTTTAAACATAAAATTAACACAATATTTGTGATTTTATAATTATTGTTGTTAAAAGTGTGTATAGGACTTTCCAATAAGAGACGCATATTGACACAAAAGTCATTCTGTCTTTCGACATTTAGTGAAAGACAAAGAATGATTTCTGTGTCGACATGTGAATGGGCGGCGACTTTTGTGAGGTTTGTGTGGAGTACTTCACACAACAGAATTTATGTGTGGAATTCCACACGTTTCCACAATTTTTTGAAAATAATTAAAAGACATCCGAAAATTAACTATAACATCTCTCGAAAACGTTGTTACGATTCTTCGAAAAAATAAAGCCGAGGTCTCAGAGTATAAAACTAATTCAAATATTATTAACAGTACCGGTGACGACGTGTACTGCAGAACGTTCTTTTTTTGTCTTGAGAAGATTGAAAACATATTTGCGTTCTACAGCAAGGTCAGTTAAATTCAATAGCTATATTGCATGTGCACTCCGATATTGCTGAGACTTTGAATATTGATGCACAATGGATAAATTCATTATAAAAATAATATTCGGTGTTTCACGTTTGCTCTAAAATACTCTAAGTGTTTCAACAAGTTAAACAAAAATATTTATAAGAATTTATTGATAGAAAAATTTCATCGTTCATTATTCTCTTGGTCTTGATATCAAAGTCTACATAATATAAAAAAGTCTATAAAAATCTATATAAAGAGGTCTATAAAGAGATTTACTTTCCCCTCGGTGACCAATTTCACACAAATAGTGCAGTAGTTTAGCAAATCGACAAGTCGCTGCCTTGGATTGGTCTCTTGCTGTAAAGCTCATATTATATATAAAATAATGTATATTATTTGGCGCCTGTAATTAATATTAATTAATTTTTGTATATAATTAAGGAGCTCCATCTCCTTATATCATTGGCGGTGATAAAGTTCCCATCGGCAAATTTCCGTATCAAGTGTCACTGAAATCAAACGGCTCGCACGCATGCGGTGGATCTATCATTGACAGTTTGAATGTATTAACTTCAGCATACTGTGTTGTCAGGTATGTGCAAACATCCTTAATTTATATTAATACATTATTATTGGAATCTAATTAAAAAACTATAAGTCTTTTAACACATTAAACGGATGAAGTATATAGCCAATAAGAAAATTGCCGGTAGTATAACAACGGCTTGACAGCATAGCATATTTATTTAGATATTGTAACATTCTCACCGATCTCGCGTTTTGTCGTTTTGTTAGATTACATAGGCAAGGTCTGCTTATATAATCTAACAGTAAACTATTACCGGCAGAAACCATAACAAAATTATTTCGTAAATATATAAATGGAATACATTTTTTTAAATATTTTCAAATAGTCACAAAGTAACAGATTCTGTTTAATTTTTGCAGTCAATGTGTTAGCATGGATTCTGTTACATTTCTACTTGGTTTCTATACACCAAAATATATAGCAGCACTTTTGAAATCTGATTTGAGTTCTTATATACTTTTTTATCGTTAGATTGCAGTGTTCACTGGATATCGTAAAGGTCCATGTCGGCACAAACTTTTTGAGCATACCAGGATTTGTTTATGACGTATCCAGTATTACCGTCCACCAAAATTATGACGATTATTTACTCGTTAATGATATTGCCATGATTCACCTTAAAAATCCTATTAGATTTAACAAGCTAGTAAAGCCAATTAAACTTCCGACGAAAACATCTAATTTTGAAAATTTTGAAGGCCAGTCATGCACATTATCCGGATGGGGATCTACAGCGGTAATATCAAACTTGTGATACAGAAATTTTCCAGTTATACATAAGAAGAATCAATTAAAAAATGAGACACTCTTTTAGAGAAAATTTATTATCTTCTCTTTATATGTAATAACAAAATTAGAAGTAATAAGTCGGAAAATATTTTGATAATAATCATTCGCTCTTATTTATTTATTTTGATTTTTAACATGACGATATAATTATCCTTTTTAGTTTAATAATCCAAAAAATGTGTCAAACAACTTGCAAGAAATTAAGGGAGTAGTTTATTCGCAGAAAGAGTGCGCGAAAAAACATTGGAATTTGATAGATAGCCATATCTGCATTTCATTGTCAAAAAATAACACAGGACCATGTTACGTAAGTCATCTAATATTAATATCATAAAACAAATTGACACACACACACACACACATATTTGATACAATATCAAAAGAATTCAGTATATAACATTAATATTTTAATATTAATCTTTATTTTAGGGCGATTATGGTGGTCCTTTGGTGGCCAATGGAACTCAAATTGGAATCGTTTCCTTTGAACATCCTTGCGCGGGAGATAGTCCGGATATTTACACAAGAGTGTCCAGTTTCCTATCTTGGATCGCTACGAATTTGGAGAATTAAAATGAAAAATACCTATCACTTACTTTATTTATTAAAATCTATATGGGATCTTATGTGGTTTATAATTTAATCAATTGTATAGCATAGTATAGCATAGTATAGTATAGTTTGAGCAAAATTATTTCTGCAAATTATATGCTTCTTCTATCAGTTAAATAAATTGTCAATGCCAATAGCAAAATGAAAACAAATTGTTATTATTTTATATAGAAACTTTTCAACAATGATTGTGGTTTTATCCGCAATGAACAATATCATTGTTTAACCGAAACAATAATAAACATTGTTTCGGTAATCTCTATATGACAGACATATTGCGGGATATCTACATCAATATGTACTATTAACTAAAGTACACGAGACACAAGAATCATCATAATATGCACTGCAGTATGTTGCAGTATGTGTATTTCGAATATTCTGAGAATTTACGTAATATACATTAATTTATGATGTCCCGCAGAATGTTTTTAGAATTAACGTATGCTGTAGGAATTAAACTATCACTTTTAGCTATGCAATTATTAAGAGCTGTAAAATATAGATAACAACACTTTATCATGCGATATCACATTGAGGAAACTTCAGAAAAGCGTCATAAACGTAATTTATAGCTTTCTTGCAATTGCTTCAGAAATATATATAAAGTTATAAATGAGTCTATTCGTTTTAGTCCCAGACAAGAAATTTGTAATCAAAGATGCATGCGTTTACTTATCTTATACTTGCCATTCTTGTATACGCCACTGCAGGTATTTACAAGTTATAAATACTTTCTTCTAAATAAATTTGCAATTTTTTCGAATAGCTCACTTAGACATAAAATCGATTCAATTGTTGTTCTTAAAAGAGTATATAGAGTATACTGTATATTCTAATAAGAAACACATATTGATACAGGAATCATTCTATTTTTGTTTGACGATTTAGGGAAAGACAAAGATAAAATGATTCTTATGTCGACATGCGTCTCTTAATTGCTAAAAAGCTCTCATTATAGTATCACGTATATTATTTGGCGCCTGTAATTAATATTAATTAATTTTTATATTAATTTTGTATATAATTAAGGAGCTCCATCTCCTTATATCATTGGCGGTGATAAGGTTACCATCGGCAAATTGCCATATCAAGTGTCACTGAGATTAAACAACTCCCACATATGCGGTGGATCTATCATTGACAGTCTTAACATATTAACTGCAGCATATTGTGTTGTCGGGTATGTCAAACATCCTTAATTTATATCAATACATTATTATTAAAATTTAATTGTAAAACTGTAAGTCTTTAACACGTTAAACGGATGAAGGTATGTCCAGTAAGAAAATTGTCAACAGTATGACAATGGATTGACAGCACAGCATATTTAGATATTGTAACATTATCGTAACAATCGATGTACACATTAATCTCGCGTTTTACTAGATTTATATAGGCCAGAGCCTATTTATATAAATATATAATAAGCTATTATCCGCGGCAGAAATCGTATAAAAATCTATAATTTCGTAAATAGGTATTTAAATGAAATACAACATTTATTATTTTTAAATAGTTATATGAAACAGCAGCAGATTCTGTTTAATTTTTGCAATCAATGTGCTTATTGTGTTAGCATGGATTGTGTTACATTTCTACGTGGTTTTTATGTACCAAAATATATACAGACACTTTCAAAATCTAATTTGAGTTCTTATATATTTTTTTATCGTTAGATTGCAGTGTTCATTGGATAAACTAAAGGTCCATGTCGGTACAAATTTTTTGAACGTATCAGGATTTGTTTATGACGTATCCAGTATTACCGTCCACCAAAATTATGACGACTATTTACTCATTAATGACATTGCATTGATTCACCTTAAAAATCCTATCAGATTCAATAAGCTAGTGAAGTCAATTAATCTTCCGTCATACGTTGGAGATCCCGAGGACCAGTATTGCACATTGTCCGGATGGGGAGCTACAGGGGTAATATCAAACTTGTGATGCAGATTTTCTAGTTATACATATATAAATATAAGAATAGGACACTCTTTTAAAGAAAATTTATTACTTTCTGTTTATATGTAATAACAAGAATTAAAAGTAATAATTAGTGAAAAGATATATATAGACAATAGCGAATAATTATATTTTGATAATATAATTATTCGCCATTGTTATTTGCTTTGATTCTTAACATGACGATGCAATCCTTATCTTTTTTAGTTTCATTCTCCAAGCAATATGTCAAATAACCTGCAAGAAATTACGGGAAAAGTTTATTCGCAAAAAAAGTGCGCGGAAGAACATTGGCATTTGATGGATAGCCATATATGCATTTTATTGTCAAAATATAACGCAGAAACATGTTACGTAAGTCATTGACTGTTAATATCGTAAAACAAATTGACACACACACATACACTAACATATGTTTAACACACTATTAAAAGACTATAATTAATAATATAAATTATATTTATAACACAATGATTAAAATGATTATAATATTAAAAGCACGTATAATTATATGCCAATTCAACTTTGGGCTTAATACAAATCGATAATAGGTATATACATATATATAAATATATACCTATATATATCTTTACTATATCTTTAAAATATAAATATAAATATAAAAATTATAATATTAAATTTTAATACTAAAATATAATTATAAGTTGGTTAAATTTTTACATAAAAATTATTGCAAATTATTATTATAATAATGATTTGCAGTAATAACAACAATTTATTACTGCTGTGTGTATATAACATTATTATTTTAATATCAATCTTTGTTTCAGGGTGATTATGGTGGACCTTTGGTACTCAATGGAACTCAAATTGGAATAATTTCCTTTAAATCCCCTTGCGGGGGTGATAATCCAAATATTTACACAAGAGTGAGAAGTTTCACATCTTGGATCTATACAAATTTGGAGAGATAAAAGATATTTATTTCATTTATTAAAATTCTATGGGATTTTACGTAATTGACAATTTAATTAATAGTATAGTTTGATCAAAATTATTTTTGCGAAATATATGCTTTTTCTGTTAGTTAAATTAATTGTCAATGCAAATAATAAAATAAAAACAAATTAATCATTATTTTTTATATATTTAAAGACAATGGTTGTTGTTTTATTCACAATAAACAATATCATTTTATTTATGCTATGATAATCAATAAAGAATTTAATTTAAAACAATCCTTTAAAATAAAAGTAAAAAGAAATTATAATATATTAATCTGGCTCATATAATTACAAATTAAGAAGTATCCAAAGAAGGGCAAGTGAGCCTTGCACGAAATTAGTGCTAAAATTACATATATTTAAACAATAATCATTGTCACCCAAACGTTTCGGCTCCGCATTGAGCCTGTCTCTTATACACA
>NW_012026812.1:599756-600673 GCF_000956235.1 Wasmannia auropunctata
TACGCAAAATAGCTGTAGATTCAGTGCAAATGCGAAGACACGTGGAAAGTATCGCGCGTCCGTGCGAAGCGGTGCTAGAAGAAGCTAGTCAGCTATTACCACCCCGTGCGATAGAAGAAGAAGATGCTGGGGAAAGATACGTTAGGAATCTTCTCGCTTCAGGTAAACATATTTTTATTTCTTATATTTAATTAATCGAATAAATTTGATTATAAGAAGAACTAGAAAATAATTGTCTAAAAATTTTAGTGAAAATACGCGCACGGCAGTGGTAAATCCGCTAACGCAAAGACGTTGAGTTGAGGAGGTGTCAGAGGCAGGACCGCTACGACGTAAGAAAAATTTTAAATTTAATATTAAAAAATAAATTTTATAATTTCCAACCAATTTAAATATTATTTGTTTTAGGAAGGTCACGTGTCGAACTGTTGGACGAAGAGAGATTCGATATCAAGTATTCGCCAGTAGGTGAATAAATATTTTTATAGTAAAATTTTTAGAAGAAAATAATATTGATGTAAAATTTTAATATAATTATTTTCTTCAAATTCGCAGCAAGAAGTAGTAGAAATCGTAGCGTCTCCAGATCCGAGCGTAATTTCTGGTAAGTTTATAAAAGAAAAAAATATTAATTGGAGTAAATTATTTGTAATAAAAATAAATATTTTTTGCTTTTTCTAGAACACGAACGTTTGTACTCTCCTGTCGTTTCACAGGAGAGATAAGAAGAAGAAGAAGAGAAAGCGAGAGAAGAAGTGGTAGAAATCGAGTCGTCTCCCGATCCGAGCGTAATTTCTGGTAAGTTTATAAAAGAAAAATATTAATTGGAGAGATTTATTTGTAATAAAAATATAAATATTTTTTTGCTTTTTTCTAGAACATGAACACATGTACTCTCCTATCTACTCACAGGAGAG
>NW_012026812.1:600693-602310 GCF_000956235.1 Wasmannia auropunctata
TAATACCATATGAATTTTTTAAAATTTAATACAACAGATTTTTTGGAGGTATAATATTTACAAAATGATTTTAGTGATTGTATTATACATTGAAGATAATCCAATTTGGTTTTTTAGATCAATTATAATAAAATACAGCGTTTACGAAACCATTTTATTCTTATTGTTTAAATATCAAGATAAACAAAACTAATTTAGAAAAATTAGTTTTCAGTCATGATAAGTGTTACATTCCTAAGAACCTATTATTCATACAAATACAAAATGTTTATTTTATTTTGTCTTTTTTACTTTACAATTTAACATTTATTTTTTATTTATTTTGTTACATTTTATTTTTGTTTCATTGAATTTTATTTTTTATTTTATTTGTTTCATTTTTTATTTGTTTATTTATTTAATTTTATTTATTTTAGTTATATCATTCCTTATTTTCTTATTTAATTTATTTCATGTTCTTTTTCATTTTATTTTATATATAATTTATATATATTCATTTTATTATATTTTAATGATTAAATGAATCGTATATTATCGCTAAAAACATGAGAGAGACAAGAGAGCTGTGAGAGGGACGACAAAACCGTGAGAGAGCAAGAAAATTGTGACAGAGATAAGAAAGCCGTGGGAGAGTCGAGAAACTCGTGACAGAGACAAGAGAGCCGTGATAGGAGCGAAGGTACCGAGAAAGAAACAAGAAAATCGTTAGAAAGACGAGAGTCTTGAAAGAGAGGTGAAAGCCATAAAAAAGACGAGAAAGTCGGGAGGGAGATGAGGGTTCTGAGAAAGAGATGAGAAAACAGAGAAACAGACGAGAAAGATGTGAGGAATACGAGAGAGCCGTGAGAAAGATAAAAAAACTGCAGAAGAGACGAGAGAGTTGTGAGAAGGGCGAGAGTACTGAAAAAGAGACGATAGAATTGTTAAAGAGTCGAGAGAGTCATGAGAGAGATGAGGGTTCTGAAAAAGAGACGAGAAAATTGTTAAAGAGACGAGAGAGCTGTAAAAGAGACGAGAAAGGCGAGAGAGAGGCGAGACCTAGAAGTCACTTAATTCTTCGACGGCGACTACATAGACATTTACTTCCTCGACGGCAAAGATCTAGACAATACGTAAACATTTAGTTCCTCGACGGTAAACACGTAGACACAAATTTTCTCGACAGCGAACACGTAGACACTCACTTCCTCGACAGCGAAAGCTTCGACGACTCCTAGAAATTTAGTTCCTCGACGGCAATCACGTAGACATATACTTCCTCGACGGCGAAGACCTGGATGACATCTAAACATTTAATTCTTTGATGGCTAAGACCAAGACAACACCAAACACATAGTTTTTTGACGGCAAACATTTAGACACTCATTTCATCGACGGCGACCACGTAGACATTCACTTTCTCGACGGCGCGGCGAAGATCTAGACAACACCTATTTTTATATATTATAGTATCCATCAAAAGAAGTTACCATGATTTTTTTTTAAATTTTTTATCAACATGAGATATGAATTGTTTTCAAAATTCGGTTTTAATTTTCAAATGGTTATAACTTTACGAAAAATAATCAAAATAAAGTTTTTTTTCAAATCGTTTGTTTTTTTTTATTTTTCTAAAAA
>NW_012026812.1:602360-608003 GCF_000956235.1 Wasmannia auropunctata
CCCCTACGCGGATTACAGGATCCGATAGGGGAGCAATAATAACTTAAAGAAAACGCCGCGGAGAACTAATTATAATAAAAGAAGAGAAAGATAGTCCGCAACTACCCGAAGTATCGTTAGTCTCGGTCGCAATGCCTCACGCCGTGTTTGTTCGCAACTCGTGGCGCGCGCGCGGAGCGCGGGGCGGTGCGCGGCGCGAGCGCTCGGCCTAACGACGCGGTCACGCGCTCGTGGCGTGTGCGGGCGTACCCGATTGGTGCGCGCGTACGGCGCGCGGGCCGTACGCGAGTTCGAATCTCCGCGCCCGGGGGCAAAGTCTAGGATCGTGTCGACGGAAGATAGGGAAGCGAAGCGTCCGAGAAGCGCTCGGATCGAGGCGAAGTAGCGCTTCACCCTTGTATCGTTCCCCCGGGTGTGAGGAATTTGGAGTGGCCCCTGCCGAGAAACACTCAGCCAAGAGCAGAGAAACGCTCTACTCCTGGGTATTTCGGGGCCACTGTGCGGATCGTGTCTGGAGGTCTGCGAACCGGGACGCCACCGAGAATCACTCGGACCGAGGCAAAGCCACTCTTTACCCCGGTGTCGTCGGTTCGTGAGACGGTCAGGAACTGGTAGCCTTCCTGGCTTCGGAGCCCCTTATATACCCTATCATTACGGCATTCGGCCGCGATCGGCTCCGTTCGGTGGTTTCCGGTACCGTTACATGACTTACGGTAACGTCTTTGTCGGCTGGCCTTAAGTTGCCAGCCGACGACCTTTGGAACGCTTAAAAAATATGGGGCGCACCGCGCCTTCTTCGCCCGACGGTTCGTCGGTCGGGCGGCATCCGGCGGTTGTTCGGCCGGGAACGATGCACTTTCGGGGGTGCATCGTTACAATGTAAATAGCTGAGAAAGCTAATAAATATCATTCATTCATTCATTCATTCCCTACCACCTATGCGTTCAGGCACGCGCTTCTCTCTCTCTCCCTCACACCCACGTTAGACCCTGTTCAGGCAAGCGCTTCTCTCTCCTTCCACGCGTTAGACCCGCGTTTTTCTCCCTCGCACCCCGCATAGGTTCGCGCTTTTTCTCTCCCTATCAATTAATAGTCCTACTACTCTTGACAGAGCATAGTGACCTCTTCTCGTATTTCTGCGATGTGCGCTATTTACACTTTTACGCAGATATACGGGACCTACATTTTAACGCCGGTTTCGAACGGCCATTTCTTTTTTTTTTTAAGAAGAGGTTCTCTTTGGCAAAGATACTCTCAGTGGTTTGCCATTGCCTTCCGAGAGGTGGCGATCGCTTCCGAATTGATTAAAATCAAATTCAGAGTTACATTATTCTGGGTGGATTTGAACCCGGATCTTTAGCTTATAAAGCTGCCGCGCTGCTCCTCGCGCCACGATCGCCACAACGTAATTTCTCTCCCTATATCCCCTTAAAAATAGAAGGAGGGTAAGAAGAAAGGATACATGTGAATAATTTTTAAAACATGAATATTTTATTTTGTAAAATGTATTATACTCATATACAAAAAATAATTTTTATTCCTGCAACACATGATATACAATATCGTCTAATGCATATACCAGAAGTTCGCAGTCTATAATTGAATTTGCATCACATTTCTCTCGTAAGATTTTCGCCGCATCGCATTTATTAATACAATTTTCTCGTAAATACGTTGCAAAGTACCAAAATTTTTCACTCACACTATAAGTACTTATATGTAACTCATAATATACATTTTTGACAATAGGATCGAGTTCATACATGAAGAGTACAGTTGACGGCTTCATGTACAAACAAACATCGTGTGACATTAATTTTATAACATCCGATTCCTGAATTTTTACACGTCGCACAATCAAATTACAAATCGTTATTGATGATGGTGTCTCGGTTGTCTGCAAAAGTCGCTCGATGTCCGCACGTCTCTCGATAAATGTTTTCCAAGTAGAATAATGCAGGATTATTTGATTTCCTCGGTTGTCGCCAATAAGCAGCTCTACAGAGGACACAGGTCCCACGCTGATTTCAATATCCAGATATTTGAAAACTGTATGTGTCAGTGCAAACCTTCTTCCCAAAATATGAGGCGTATACCGAGGTTTCATGGTATTATTAGCTGAAATACTGTAAAAAGAATACATATATATAAACAATTGAACTGTAGTAAATATATTTCAAAAATAAAAAATTATAGGTACTTACGGTCTCTCGCTCGTTTCGTTCTTTATCGGAACGTAGTAGTTCATGCTTCCCTCGTACATTTTTTCTAGCTATTCACTCGAGATGTTGTAGGTCGACTGTCGCAGTGAACCTTCGTCCGAGCTTTTTTTAACTTGTCTCCCCTCCTTTTCTTTCTTTTTCATTTTAGTTAAATAAAGTTTTTTAAAGAGCATAGCCAAGAAAGCTCTCGTTATGCCAGTTTCAATCCCTAATCTCTTCATCAATTTTCATCGCTTTTTAATACACACAATACCACTGCCAATTCGAATGTTTATAGCACACTGTTATTGTCATAACTGTTGTTATCTCATTTTTAGAAAGTACGTTTGTAAAACCGAGTTCACGATTCCGAATAAGAATAAAAGCGTGCAATCGCTGAAAAACAAGGTTTATCCGCATCCATTTTCATAGAGTGACTATACTGAGAAACTCAACCGATAGAATAACCAAGAGTCTCCTCCGCATTTTGAGGAACTTGTTTTCACAAGTGCGGAATTACTTATCTTGGGTCATCATCATTAGGCCCAGTCGTAAAAAAAGGTACGCGAATGTCCCAAAGACATAAAAGTGTTTTTCCGCAAGGGTAACAAGCATTAGAACTAGGCGAATAACCAAGAATCTCCTTTGTATTTTGAGGAGAACTTATTCTTTCAAGTGCGGAATTATTTATTTTGGGTCATCATCATTAGGCCCAGTCGTAAAAAAAAGGCATGCGAATGTCCCAAAGACATAAAAGTGTTTTTCCGCAAGGGTAACACGCATTAAAACTAGGCGAATTACCAAGAATCTCCTTTGTATTTTGAGGAGAACTTGTTCTTTCAAGTGCGGAATTACTTATCTTGAGTCATCATCATTAGGCCCAGTCTTAAAAAGGGGACGGGAATGTCCCAAAGACATAAAAGTGTTATTTTCCCGAAAAGCTAATGCATTAGACCCTGTCATAAAAAAAGGTACGCGAATGTCCCAAAGACACAAAAGTGTTTGTCCGTAACACGCATTAGAACTCGGCAAAAAATCGAGAGTTTCCTTTGTATTTTTTTTTCTTTAGATGTTTGTTCTTACAAGTGCGGAAAGACTTATTTCAGGTCCAGTCATAAAAAAAGGGCACGTGAATGTCCCAAAGACATAAAAGTGTTTTTCCGTAAAGGCAACGAGCATTAGACCCTGCCGTAAAAAAAGATATGCAAATGCTCTCCTAAGGTGTAGACAAGTTTTTTTTGCAAAAGAAATAAAAATGAAACGCTACCTCGATATCTACTTCCCCGATACCTTTGTAACGTCTGAGACACATTATGAGACGCCTGGTTTGCAAAATACTACGTACCCTAAATGCCACCCTCTCAGTAGCATATAAAGTGAAGAGACTCGGATGCATTCAGTCAGTAGTAGAGTTGGAAGTAGACAGTAGTGCATGAGAGCGAAATGAATATCGAAGAAATACTAGTATTTGAAAGTGACGAAGAAGTAATAGTAGATGACAATAATGAAGAAATACTAGTACTTGAAAGTGACGAAGAAGTAATAGTAGATGACAATAATGAAGAAATACTAGTACTTGAAAGTGACGAAGAAGTAATAGTAAATGACAATAATGAAGAAATACTAATACTTGAAAGTGATGAAGAAGTAATAACAAATGAAAATAATGAAGAAATCATAGAAGATGAAAATGACGACGAAATCATAGAAGGTGAAAATGATGGAGGAATGATACAAGATGAAGATTTTATTCAGCCTATAGGTGATCTCGATTTTGAGAGTGGTTCGAAAGTGAAGGATGAAAAACATCAGGCGCTAACCCAAGCTCAAGCCGATAATGCAGTGACTCCCGGGAAGGAAATGTGCCGCATCGAATTTTATTATCAAGAGGCAGATTCAGATCACAAATATTGCACCGAGTGCGTTGGAGAAATGCGCGGACTATTTATTGATCTCCATATCTACCGAAAGCACAACACCGATCTTTATGGATTGCTCAGTGGTTCTTGGTGTAATAATTGTGAGCGCGCATTATATCAAATCCTGCCATCTAATATGTGCCCTATTTGCGATAATTGAACTGCGAAAAATATATAGAAAGTGCAAAAACTATATTTTCCAGTGTGTGCGTGTGATTTTACTGTGAAAAAATATGGAGCAAAGAGAACGCGATCTGGAAGAGCAAGCCACCCGGCTGAAATCGCGTGAAGACTTTATCACGTGGGAACAGCGTTGCGACGAGTTCATCGAATCGTTAGACGAACAAAGCCGAATTAAACGCACGATTATCGATTGGTGCAGGACTATCAGTAATTCATCGTATCGCGCGGCTCGAAAGTTTAAAGGACAGAGTGCGTGGACGATTCGTGCATGTGGGTGCCGGATTCAACGCGCGACTCAGGTGGCGCGAGATAGATCCGGCTTTCACAAGCCGTATATTGACCGGTGCCGTTATAAATTCTAGACACACCGACCCTCATCAGTTTCTCATGGATGCTGAAGAAATTGTACTCGATCGTGTGCGAGATGTAATTCAAAGACATAACAGTATTAAAGTAAACACCATGTTTAACGGCGAATTCGAAATGAGTGACATACGCGCAAATAAAAGTTGTCACGGGCTGATTACCGTGACACGGATGCGACAATTGTTAAGAAATACGGCACGACCTAAATTAAATCGGGAACGCTGACGAAGCGTTCCGAAAAGATATATTATGTAAAAATAAAAATAACTAATAAGGATGGTTGCGCGACGGCGACCTCGCGGCAACCGAAAAGTAGTACGCTGACACGGCAACGTGATCGCTATAAGTACGCGTGTTCAGTATATCAATACCACAACTCTTATTGTCGTATTGTAGTTTCGTTTATTTGTCACTTGTTTACATAATACGTATACGACTATAAAAGTTCGCACGAGTTTATTTATCGCGTATCGATAGTTTCAACGCGTAGGGGCTTATGCCCTGCCGAGACTTGACCGCGTAGGGGCCTATGCCCTGCCGAAGTCTTTATCGCGTAGGGACGTATGCCCTGCCGTAGACTTGTACGCGTAGAGGCTTGTGCCCTGCCACAGTCTTTAACGCGTAGGGGCTTACGTCCTGCCTTTGACCGTGGCACTGCTTAGCGACGCGCACCCTGAGCCTATTTAAGGCAACGCCTGGGGATGTCGTCGTGAGCCACTCGTGGTCGGACGGACACGCTGTAGCGCTTAAGGCCGTCGCCTTGACTCACGTTCCGGCTCGATCACACACTACGTCTCGTTATAGTCGCGTTTTTAGACAGACTCGCTTGGTAGAACGTGTTTATGGATCTGCGGACCGAACTCGAATGAGGCTCGACATCCGACTCCCTGCGACGACGACCGCTTCCGATTCCCTTCGGATCGCTTCCGGAAAAACCCGAAGATCTTTATCGATCGGTGATCTTTGACAAACAA
>NW_012026812.1:608053-608888 GCF_000956235.1 Wasmannia auropunctata
TATGACAGAACATAATCATTTCCACACCACCTTGCGGTATATAGCACGGTTTGTTTATAGTGGTTTCTCCAATAGACCTAATACATTCTCATTTTTTAATACATGAGTTATTCAAAATGTTGTTGAATTTGAATTTGAAAGCTTTTAGGATATTAATATTTAAATTAACATTTTTATCTTGAATAATTTTTGAGACATTTACTTATACTTAAAATATTTTTATTTTAAATATAATTTTTTAAATATAATATCTATAAAATAATGTTTTAATATCTAAAATAATTTTAAAAAATTTAACTCTTTGTACCTTTTTTATATGAAAAAATACATATATTGCAGAGAATTACCATAAAATAATGGGGAATTTCATTTTTTATTCTAAATGTATTTATAATTTTCTATATAACAGTTTATGACAACAAATTATAATTGTTACGAATAAGGAATAGTTATTTCATGTGATAACGTTTGCATTTGCATCAATTTTGATATTTCCATGTTATCAAGATGAGCTCTCACGCCATATATTTTGATGTTTCCTATAACGTATAAGCACATTTATTATAAATATTTATTTTAAATTTTTATTTTTAATATTAGCAATAATATACTGTGACGTAACGTTTTTCGACAACGTCCGTCACAAGGGCTCATTAGCCCGACCGTAACGGCTAATTGGATCCTGCGTCCTCCGACTTTTGAGGGCGAGCGCATCTACGATTTGCCATGTTCCGCGACTTAAAATTTTATAAAAGAATTAAGCAGTTAGGGCATGCACCGCCCGAAATAAGCGAGGGATGGCGACTCGTCGGAAGAGATTGTATGAAAGCGTCGT
>NW_012026812.1:608938-609592 GCF_000956235.1 Wasmannia auropunctata
CGCGTGTCGACCGCCCCCGTCGACGCTGGTATACCCTCGAGAGGAAGGAACGAACGGCAGAGAGTCGCCGAGCTCGCGCGGCGGCGCGCGTCGCCGCACCTCCGTACGAACCACCGCGCTCACCGGCGAGCGAGTATCGGCGCCACTATCGAAAAAACGGAATGAAAAAAAAACGGTGTTGAAGTCAGAAGAGACGCGCTTCCGGACCTTCGAAAAACAACGTGAATCGAACAGAAGGCGTCCCCGCGCGCAGCCCCGTCGCTACCTTCGAAAGAGATACGCGAATCGAACGGCCAGCGCGCACCCGAGCCCCGCGCGGCGTCCCGAGCGCTCCACGCTGCTCGAAACGAACCGGAGTCGCGGAACCCCAGCGCGGCGGCGCGCTCCCCTACCTTCGACCGGGCGAAACGTAGAGTCGCGGAACCACCGCGGCGTCCCGCGCGCTCCCCGTCGACGCTCGTTCGAAAAACGATGAGAAACGAACGGCGGAGTCGCGGAACCACCGCGCGGTCCCGCGCGCTCCCCCCGTCGACGCTCCTCCGAAATGAAAACCGTACGGAGAGTCGCGAAACCGGCGCGCGAACCGCGAGCGAGCGAGCCCCGCGCGGCGTTCCAGCGCGCTGCCCGTCCACGCTACTCTCGACCGAACGTTTT
>NW_012026812.1:609612-610569 GCF_000956235.1 Wasmannia auropunctata
TTCTCTTTCTCTTCCGCGCTACATTACATATTTCTTTGTCACCGCGAGTTCTCGCGTCCGAAAAAAAAAAAGAACCGTTGATGCCCAACGGTTACGGAATCGCGCGCGAGTGAGATCCGCGAATTTAGACCGGAGGTAGGGGGAACGAGCGAGAATTCAGCTAGAGGCGTTCCAGCGCGCCGCCCGTCTGCGCTATTCCGCGAAGAAAAAAAAAAACGACCGAACCTCTTTTTCGCTCTCGAGCGCGGACGTTCCGCTCTCGCGACGCGACCGAAGGAACGAAACCACGTAAGATAGAGAAACGCGCGTCCGTCGCGCGGAACGGCGTCGTCCCGCCGCGCGCGAAACGACGCCGCGAGCGGGATTCTCGCGCGGGACGAACGGGAGATCCGCGATCGCGCCGCGGGATTCGCGTCTCGGCGCCTCGCGAAAACGGCCCCGCGACGGCGGAAACGCGCGATCGCGGGAATCCTATCGAGCGCGCCGCGACTCTCGCGCGATCCCCGGGTACGCGCGGCGAACGGCGACGCCTCGGAAGAGCGAGACGGGATGCGCGAGGTTCATTTTTTTTTTTTCACAAGTCGAGCTCTCGAGGGACGGGAGCGCTTTCGTAGCGCGCGAGAAAATGAGGATGGGTTTTTTTGCGATCGCTTTTCCATCCCGCGGTGCAGCCGACGAGCGTGTCTCGTGCGACCCGTGCGAATCGATTCCCTCCGAGCGACGCGGCTCGTCGCCCGACGCGAGAGAACGAGGACCGTGCGCGACGAACGTTGAGATAAACGTGAAAAAACGAACGCGGTGACACGCGTGAACGACGGACGTGCCTCCGATCTCGCGAAGAGATCTCTTTGCGACGACGAACGCGACACGTCTCTTTTTTCCAACGTTTCAAAACGCTGTCTCCCTCCCCCCCATTAGTAGCGCGTAAAGTCGCCCGCGCCGATCGCGAGGCTCCAT
>NW_012026812.1:610589-612554 GCF_000956235.1 Wasmannia auropunctata
GATTCGGCGTTCGAACGTGAGGGACACGGAGAGCGACGTGGAAAAGCGTCGAGAGTCGAGTCGAGCGCGTCGTGGGCACGAGTTTTCGACGATCGCGACGAATCGCACGGGAACGGAGGTACGGCGGGATATCGCGCGTCGCAATCGATCCACGGACGGAAAGAGGATCGACGGCGGGAGGTCCGTCGTATCGAACGGCGACGCCGTTGTTTGACCAACGCCACGGTGGAGGCGCGCACCGAACGTGGTATGTCACGTGCGGCACTATTCCTAGCGAGCGGAAAACAACGAGATTCTATCTTTATTTTTTGTTTAGGTCGGAGTTGCCACGAGGAAGAAATCGATCGCGCGAGAGAGAATATCTTCGAAAGAGTCGCTCGCGGGTTCCGAGGAGGAACGTACCAATTGCTGAATATCGTCGTGGAAAACTAAAATTTATATATTACAAATTGTCCGATCGAAACAAACTTTTTTCCCCTCGTAATCGGCGATACGCTCGCCCGGCGAAACCGCCCGCCCGAACGGAGGACGTTGCGCAGCGACCCAACCGACGAGAGAGCGGAGCGATCGATCGAATCGTACGGAAGAGAGCTCGCTCCCTCGGCGCCGACACCGCGAACGAAACGACCGCGCGAACGCGAGGCTACGGACGTCGTCGAGCGCGTCCGTCTCGCGCGAGAGAGAGAGACGAACCCGCGCTCCTCGAGGCAGATTTTTTCGGCAGATACGCGCGCGTTCGCGGATTGACCCGCGTCGGCGAATCCGATCGACCGTCGAAAATTACACGTTTGATATTTAACTAAAAAAAAAGATAATTGATATTTAACTAACAAATAATAATTTGTACAATGCAAACTAACTGCGTCGATTATGTAGGACTGTATTATGAAGTGTTACGTGGTACGGACTCGGGCGAAGCTCCGTCTGATCGAAACTGTTTTTTTTTTTTTTTTTTTTTCGTAAGGTACAAGTCGTCCGAAGTTTCTGTTGAAAAACAAATAAAAAAGTTTTTTTTATTTTTTACTAACCAGTCGTTTTCGGCCGTGGCATCCTAGCGCGAAAGGATCTTTACGCGCGGTCGTTGCAATAATCGCGCGTGGTTGTCGCAAAGTTCGCTGTCGCGTTACGCGCGCGCGTCGAATGATATATTTGTGATTAACATAAATTTACAAAAAAAAACGTACGTTCTGAGTTTCGACGGAGGGATACGTATCGGATCGTGTTGTCCAGGCGCACCTTCGTGCGCGACGAGTCGCGGCGCCGCTGGTGGACGCAGTCGCGTCGGAGAAAAAACGGATAGACGCGCAGTAAGGTTCCCTGCTCCTCGTTTTGAAAGCGTCTTCTCTCCAATTTGCAGCGTCGTTTTTTTAATGATTTCGATTTTGATAGAACAAAACGTATTTTATGTGTATCGAATTCGACGTAGGTTTACTTTGATCATATTTGTGGGACGATTAGTATTTCAAATATATTAGAGGGGGGGGGGAGAGTGAATAACAGTCTTTTTCGTAACGATTATATATTCATTTATTTAAAGATTGTTTTTTCATACGATGAAACCCTCGCGAGAGACGACGGCGAGACGCGTCTGGCGTCTGCCAGATCTTGCTAACCGTCGAACAACGTACGTATGTACGATGTTGTGTCCCGTACTCGCGCGTACGCGAGCGAGCGAGCGAGCGAGCGAGCCACCGCGCACGGATAGGCGTCAGACGGTACGCGTGTTTCTCTTCTCTTTGTAAAAACAAATTTTGTCCGTCGTCGCTGCCGACGAATCGTGCGACTGGATTCTTCCGTCCGAGCGTGCGCGAGCGACGGATAGCGTCGGGCGGTGCGCCTCGCGGAGCGCTCTCCTTCTCCGGAGATTCGCGATCGTCGAGTACGCGATTCGCTCGGCGAGCCTCGTCGCTCTCGAAACTTTCGAAATAATTTTGCGATCGACAGTGATGGATGCACGACGATGTA
>NW_012026812.1:612574-613067 GCF_000956235.1 Wasmannia auropunctata
TGGCACGCGCCGTGCCGAATTCTCGTTGTCGTCGCGCGCCGAGTGCAACGGCGAATCGGACGCCCTCTCGTCGCCGTGCGTCTGCTGCGCACATGCGCGCACCGAGTGTGCGTCGTCGCGCGCCGGCACGCGCGGTCGCACGTGCGAGAGCGGTCGTCGCGGAACGAGGTGCGTTCGTCGACGATCCCTCGGCGCGATCCTATCTCTCGGCTCGTTTGCGACCCCCCCTTCGACTTGTCGCGCGTTTCAGAGTCCGACGCGTCGACCACCTCATGATGGATCGAGCGGGTGAGGTGTCCACGTAATGAAATTTGAAAAAACGCTTCTAACCTGAGAGAACAGCGTACGCTC
Organism: Wasmannia auropunctata; assembly: GCF_000956235.1. Lineage (NCBI taxonomy): Eukaryota > Metazoa > Arthropoda > Insecta > Hymenoptera > Formicidae > Wasmannia > Wasmannia auropunctata. Next base: position 612,926 of record NW_012026812.1, read on the forward strand.
GTAACACCCGAGCTGATAATAAACTCTTCTCTTTCTCTTCCGCGCTACATTACATATTTCTTTGTCACCGCGAGTTCTCGCGTCCGAAAAAAAAAAAGAACCGTTGATGCCCAACGGTTACGGAATCGCGCGCGAGTGAGAT
>NW_012026812.1:613087-613720 GCF_000956235.1 Wasmannia auropunctata
AAAATTTGCAAAATATTTTAAAATAACTCAATATTGTACGTCTGCTTTTCACCCTCAATCCAATGGTTCAATTGAAAAAAACCACCATGTATTAACCGAATATCTAAAGCATTATATTGCAGATGAACGAGACTAGGATAATTGGCTTGAGCATGCTATGTTCTCATATAATACTAGCGTACACAAAGGAACGAAATTTACACCATACGAATTAGTGTTTGGCAAAATAGCACGAGTGCCATCAGCAATAAAAATAAATGACTCTGTCGAAACATACGACGATTATGTTAGCGAATTAATTGATAAATTAACAGATTTAAGAAAATTAGCTGTTTCAAATCTGGGAAATGCTAAAATTCGTTATAAGCATTATTATAATAAGAAAATAAAAACTCAAAATTGTAAAATAGGAGATTTTGTATATTTATTAAAAGCGAAAAAGAAGCATAAATTTGATGACGAATATGTCGGACCGTATGAAATCTTAGAATTATTAAATAATAATAATATTAAGATATTAATTACGCAAAATAAAACTAGAGTTGTACACATAAACCAAACCAAGTCTGCTCGCATTCCAGATCATGGATGACGGGAAATGAATATTCTGTAACGACTTTAAGAGATAATCCG
>NW_012026812.1:613770-615289 GCF_000956235.1 Wasmannia auropunctata
TTTTTCTAAAAAAATTTTTTTTAATTGTTTTTAATTTTTTTTTTTAGTTTTAAATAACATTTTATCAGTTTTTGAAAGTATGACACATTTAATATTTTTCAAAAAATTTTCATAAAAACTTTGATTAATTTAATGATTTTTGAGACTAGTCCGATCGTGGGAAAGCTTTTCTTTCTATTTTGTTTCCAATTAAAAAAAATTTTTTTGAATTTCTTACGCAATAAAAATAATGTGAAATCATAATTTTGTCGTGACCTACAATTTTTAATTTATTTTTAATGTAATAAATAACTTACCTTGATATTTTTATAATTTTTTTTTAATTTGAAATTTCTAGTTTATAATTAATTCATTATAATTAAAAGATTTTTTTGTCGAGAAAGTATCAAAATTTATTTTCTTAAACGTTTAAACATGTTTAAACACTGTATAATATAATATATAATTTTATCGTAATATAATAATTTTTAAAATTAGTTTGTAAGGATACATAGATAGATAAGGGATGGGGGGAGAAGAGAGAATGAGTGGGGATGCGAGAAGAGGGATGGAGAAGCGCGAAATGAAAGACGAAAGGTAGTCGGGCCTGAGCCTCGCTCCGAGTTATCAGTTGGAACGGCAATTAATATTTACGGTCCTCGGCCAGCTTTATATTATTCCGAGTTGACCCCTAAGACAATGGCCATGGTCTAGAACAATGTGAAGTGGAGCAAATCTGGAGAACGGTGCCGTAAGAGTGAGGAGGCTCACGACAGAGACAGGCCCGGCAACATCAATACCATTCGCACGTTATACGCGCCTGAGTTAAGTAACGGCCTTCGGCAATCTGTATTGTATACACCATTGTATGATTCCTTCTAAAAACGACGAGAGATGAACTACCATAATGACGCAAAGGATCTTGAATTTTTATACTAGATGTTTATAACCGTAAAATGTAAAGAATCGAAACGTTATCAATATCCGTATACGAAAAACGAATGTACTCCAAACTTAAATGAATTTATGATATGTCGTATTTCACTGATGTAATTACTGACTAATAATATCCTTGCCCAAAAATATGAGACATGTTACAAGTTTGATTGTGGGGAAGCTTTTCCTTTTATTTTTTTTTTCGAATTAAAAAAAGTGTTTTAATTTTGCATTTTTTTTTATGCAATAAAATAATATAAAATTATGATTTTGTCATAATCTACTAACATGTTTAAACGTTCAAGAAATTAAATTTGCATACTTTCTCGACGAAAAATATTTATTGGTCTTTTCATTATAAAAAATTAATTATAAACTAAAAATTTCAAATTTCTAAAAAAAAATTATAAAAATAAGTAAGTTATTTATTACATTAAGAATAAATTAAAAATTGTAAGTCATGTCAAAATCATGATTTCAAATTATTTTATTACGTAAAAAATTCAAAAAAAAATTTTTTTTAATTAGAAAAAAAAAATAGAAGGAAAAGCTTCCCCACGATCGGACTAGTCTCAAATATCATTAAATTAATCAAAGTTTTTAT
>NW_012026812.1:615339-615741 GCF_000956235.1 Wasmannia auropunctata
TCTTCTCTTTGTAAAAACAAATTTTGTCCGTCGTCGCTGCCGACGAATCGTGCGACTGGATTCTTCCGTCCGAGCGTGCGCGAGCGACGGATAGCGTCGGGCGGTGCGCCTCGCGGAGCGCTCTCCTTCTCCGGAGATTCGCGATCGTCGAGTACGCGATTCGCTCGGCGAGCCTCGTCGCTCTCGAAACTTTCGAAATAATTTTGCGATCGACAGTGATGGATGCACGACGATGTATGTATGTATGTAATAAAGCCATTTGTTGTAACGTCCGTGGTTCTTTCTCGGTTCCATCCCCGAGCACGCTCCGCGTGCGTCACGTGTGTGCGCGCGCGTGTGCGACGACTCGTTCGCTTCTCGCGTGCGCTCGCGATGTATCTATCCGCCTCCGCCGTTGCGCTG
>NW_012026812.1:615791-616136 GCF_000956235.1 Wasmannia auropunctata
AAACAGATCAGTAGCCAAAATGTTTCTCATCGTATCAGATAACTGCAACATACACAATTTAACTGCCGAACAGTTAGAGTATATACCAAAAGTTGTTCTGTTGCGTGAGTTTTACAATTGTATCGATCAGTTGTGGGATAGATTACCCGAGCATATGAAAGGTGATTCGGAGGTTCAGCAGTATCGTCGATGTTTAAAACATTATAATTTGCTGTGTCATCAAACGCATATCGACGGTCCAGCACCACTGATAAGGAATTGCAGCGAATGTCAGCGAGAGGCCGCGGCTTGTTAAACCGCGCGATAAACGCACTTCCTTTCGAACTGCATATCCCTGGATATCAG
>NW_012026812.1:616186-619375 GCF_000956235.1 Wasmannia auropunctata
TTATGTTACAGTGACATATATTTACGTGTAACCTTGAAATAGTAACATGAATGTAACAAGTTACATCTTCCAGATGTAATATTAACATAACAATTGTTACATTACTTGTTACTTCCAGGTAACGTAACTGTTACAAAGTGTGTTTAGTGGGTAACGACTGATCCCGCTCTCTCTCCAGGACTTCGTTTCCTCTTGCCTTTTCATATAATTACATCTTTCCCTTTCGCGCCCTCCCTCCTGCTCTCACACACACCACATACACTCACACACACCCACATACACCCGCTCACACACATCTTCCCCCTATTCATTTTCTCACTCTCTCCCCTCTCTCTCTCTATTTTTCTTATTCACAACTCCTCCTCCCCCTCCTCCCCCAATATCTTTCCTATCGCTTCCTGCCACGTCTCCCTTTGCCCCCCGCACAGCCTACCCAGTGAGAATGGTTTTCAATTCGATGTCGAATTGATGTCGAATTAATGTCGAAATTATTATATCGACGTCAATTCGACATCGATTTGACGATCATTTCTCACTGGGTACACTGCACTCTTTTCTCCTCCTCCTCCCAATAGTTACTCTCCTTCATTACGCTCCCCAATCTGAACTTAGCGATCGTTCTCCATCTACTTTCTCCCCATCCTTTCTTCAAGTATCCCCAAGGAATTCCTTCCCTTTTACCTCTGTATATTACTTATTATATCTTAAATTCCTTATTCTCTCCCATCTCTTGCTCCTTTGTCTTTCCCTCTCTCTACTTTCCATCTCCTTATACCACCTCTCTCCGTTCCTTTCTCTACCCTCCATCTCCTCCATTTCTATTCCTCTACTCTCAAAAAATTTTTTTCTTTCCTCTTCCCAATTTGACATTCTTCTTTCCCTACTAGTTCTTTCTTCCATTTCTTCCCTACACTTTCTTGCTAGTTCACTATCCCTTCCCTCCTTCAGTCTTTTCTCAAAATTCCAAGTCCTTCTGCCCGCCCTACACCCCAATCCTTCCCTCTGTAATTCCTCCCTTATTAAATACCTCGAAGTTCTACTTTCTACTCCCATTACCCATCTCAAGTACCTCTCTTCCATCCTTTTAACCCCCTCCCTTTTCTCCCAGCCCCACACTTCCACCCCATACCTTAACACCGTCCTGTCCAAAACCAACCTGTCAGATAACTAAACTTTCCTTTCCCAGTCCTCTCCATACCTCCTTTTCTCTATCCCCCATACATGTCCCATAATCGCTGCTGCTTTCCTTATCCTATCTTTTACTTGCTTTCCCTGCCCCTTATTTCTCTGCAACATGTATCCTAAATACCGGAATTCTTTCACCTGCTCTATTGCTTTTCCTTTCCACCTCCAGTTCCTTTTTACCAATCTTCTTTCCCCCAATCTACACCTCATAATCTTCATCTTATCCGCATTCAATTCCAGTCCTTTCCTGTCTAAGTATCTCTCCAATCTCTCTTCATTCCGTCTTCCTCTTCTGCCATCACCTCTTCAACCATCCGCGTATGCTAACGTGTACCTTCCCCTCCTCCAGTTTTATGCCTCTCCATCTGCCTCTTCCCATCTCCCCTTCTACGTCCGCAACCAAAATATTAAACAGCAGCGGGCTCAACAGGCACCCCCCTGTCTTACCTCTCTTGCCGTCCAGAAACTCTCTCCTACATACCCTCTTACTCTAACCCTGCTTTTTGTTTCCCTCACTAGCCTCTCCACCTTCTCCACCAATTCTTCCCTAATACTTTGTTCCCTCACCGTTTCAATCAGTATTCTCCTGTCCACTGAGTCAAATGCCGCCTTAATATTTATAAACAACGCCACTATCTTTCCCCTCTTCTTTGCCAACTGCCTATTCGAGATAATTCAGCACATATATGTTGTCTATGGTTCCCACCCCCTGTCTAAATCTCGTCTCGTTCGGTGGAATTACCTTCTTCTCGTTCATCTCCTTTCTTAGCCTCTCCGCTAAAACCGTTGTATACACTTTATATAGTATTGGCATTTTTTTTGTATCGAAGTGGGAAATCTTCTAAAGACCCCCTGCGCCTAAGACAGGAAAGTGCAGGATTCAACGGGTCACTGCAGGTCGATCGCCTGCTCCCATCGCCTACCTGCTAAAACCCACTATGAAAGAATAACCGTCCCCATTCCACGATGAGGGTGGCCCCGGGACCGCTGGAGAGCATTACTTCAGGGCCACCCTCTGGGGAGCATAAGAACGAAGGCTCTTACGACTAACAGGTATCAACAGAAGAACAGGTTACTGCACCCATGGAGACCTAAGTCCTCAGAATGACCTCCAGAGTTTCCTTGCCAAGCCCAAGAAAATTGTTGTAGTTACTGATATGATAAAGACCTAGCTGCTACTCTTCTTCCATATCCTTCCACGAATACTCCTCACCTAACTCTCTAATCGCGATGGCCTCGGCTTCCTGACTCGCTCAGCCTCCTCCTTCCTAAGCATGACACGTTCACAGTATCTCCCAAAGGCAATCCACTTATCCTCAGATTCCAGGATTGCCGGAATAATCGCATCCAGCGACAGGTCCTGGCCGATTGCCTTCTTGAGCTCATCCCTGTCCAGAGCTCACGCCGGGCATCTACTCAGAGTGTGCTCGCTCGAATCACACTGGTCCGAGCAAAACGAGCACTGTTGCGATGGGATCTTCCCAATGTAACCCAAGTAAGTGTTAAAGCACTCGTGTCCAGTCATAATTTGTGTTATCCTATATTTTAAACATCCATGCACCCACAGAAAGGATTTCTATTAACAAGACTAAAAATATTCTTAACGTACTTAATCTTACCGTAACTTTATGCAGTCTAGAAATAAAACAATATTAGGATAAGATCAATTATTTCTATTCTTCTTTGTCGAATTAAATATGATTGACTTATTGTCTTGAGACAATAATAACATTAATAACACATATAGATTTAAGCTTATGTACAGTTCGTGCCATTAATGCCTGGGGTTCGATTTTAGGGTCTTAGTTATTTTTACGTCCATGACTAACAAGGGAACCTCGCGAAGTATCAAATTCTGATCTTAACGAAACTTTTTATACATGTAGGTTACCTAAATAGATGAATTTAGAAATTAGCAGTTGTGGCCCAAAAACGGTTTAAAGGGATGAAACCACCCCTTATATATAAATTAATTTTTCTTTTTTTCGTTATATCTCGAAAACT
>NW_012026812.1:619425-620277 GCF_000956235.1 Wasmannia auropunctata
AGATGTGTATAAGAGACAGTACATATATTGCATAGAATTACCATAAAATAATGGGGAATTTTATTTTTTATTCTAAATGTATTTATAATTTTCTATAACAGTTTATGATAACAAATTATAATTGTTACGAATAAGGGATAGTTATTCTATGTAATAGCATTTGCATTTGCATCAATTTTGATATTTCCATGTTATCAAAATGAGCTATCACGCCATATATTTCGATGTTTCCTATAACGTATAAGCACATTTATTATAAATATTTATTTTTAATATTAGCAATAATATACTTATCAGAAATATTTAAAACTAGTTGATCTTACTATATTAATACTTATATAATTCCTATATAACAAAATGTTCCCAATTATGATATTCTTCAAAGAAATGCTGCATACAAAAATATTCCTTGCACGTTAATGAATAGAGGTAATTTTACTGTAAAACTTTTGTATAAAACATTTTTTGATATCTTGAATAGTTTTCGAGATATAACAAAAGAAAAAAAATTAATTTACATATAAGGGAATGGTTTCATCCCTTTAAACCTCAAAGTGTATCAAGTTTCATTAAAATCAGAATTTGATACTTCGCGAGGTTCCTTTGTTAGTCCGTAAGATATTGACCCATTACAATCAATTATTCTCATATTCGACTACGATGGGTCAATATCTTACGGACTAAGGTTTAAAAGCTTATTGTGAATCGACACTTAGGTGGACAATACATTAATATAGTATGATACTATAATTACTTATTTTTGTCATACCAAAGAAGAATTAATACATTAATTTTTTTACAGAAATACCGATGGCAAATCAGAAACAACAGAAAGAATACAAGCAAAACTTC
>NW_012026812.1:620327-620654 GCF_000956235.1 Wasmannia auropunctata
TAACGTTAATGAATAGAGGTAATTTTACTGTAAAACTTTTGTATAAAACATTTTTTGATATCTTGAATAGTTTTCGAGATATAACGAAAAAAAGAAAAATTAATTTATATATAAGGGGTGGTTTCATCCCTTTAAACCGTTTTTGGGCCGCAACTGCTAATTTCTAAATTCATCTATTTAGGTAACCTACATGTATAAAAAGTTTCGTTAAGATCAGAATTTGACACTTCGCGAGGTTCCCTTGTAAGTAACACACGATTTACTGACACACGTTCACTCACATGTTCGTGTTTCGACAATGATACAAACATAACCATAAAACCAATA
>NW_012026812.1:620704-621537 GCF_000956235.1 Wasmannia auropunctata
TAGTTAACATACTATCAGGATCACATACGTCAAATTATTGGAGGATCAAGAACGAAAAGAGCTCCCTTGGATTTCATTGGACAAATAAGTAAAGTTTTATTTGGAACATTAACGACGGAGGATGGTTTTAATATTAATGCTGCAATAATGCATGTGGAGAATAAGACGGATGACCTCGCCGCATTACTTATCAATCAAACGATGGTGACACGAGCCAGTTTCGGAGAACTCTATAATACGACCCTGGAAATGAAGCAACAGGTGGCTGATCTTATGCACAACATAAATAATAGAATTAATAATTTCACGAATTTCTTTGTACAACAAGAGTTATACGAACAATTTGAAATTGTAATAACAAAAGCGATTTTGGAACACGAAATTGACTCAAATATCTTGATCGATGGAATTCTTTTTGGAAAACAAGGCTTAATACATCCTAGAATAATAACACCACAATATTTAATAGAAAATTCAAAAACAATAAAAGAACAAATTCCATACGCAGAATTTCCTGTAGCAATAAATGAAGAAGGAATAGATCAACTTATAAAAACGTCAAATTTGCACATTGCATATATAAACAATCGACTCGCTTACGTTCTTCATGTTCCTATATTAACGCCTAGAAAATATAAATTGTACAAATCTCTACCATTGCCAGTGAAGCAAACCTTCGATGAAACAAAATACGCCACCGTGAAGACTGACGTGAAGTACATAGGATTGAACGAAGACGCCGATAGTTTCTACGAATTCCGAGAAGACGAACTGAAAGGATGCATAACGTCAAGTAATACATTTATCTGCCCAGCGATCTTTCCACTGAAAAA
>NW_012026812.1:621587-622194 GCF_000956235.1 Wasmannia auropunctata
TTATGAAAATTGATTATTTCCTCTAATGACACATGAGGAACAATATCTTCTCAAACTTTCGTGTTCTTCGTCTATATAATAGAACTCAAGCGTGCACATTACATCTGTGATATGCAGATCATAGACATCATCTGGGTACAATAATCCATGTCTTTCTAATTCGATTACTTCATTGTACCACTATCGTTACTTGAGTCATCGGAAAAATCTTCTTCTATTTCCATCAATTCTTGGTCATCTTCCTCATGCGCTACTTCTACCTCCATGTAATCGTTTGGTGGTATCATGTCTTCGATGTTCAATAACAAGAGTTACATTTTCACAATCACTTGTTTGCATTAAATCTCACCACTGATGAGGTGTATCAAAATCTTTACAATATATATACCGAAACTAATGGATGTGGCCTATTTTTCGCAAATGTTGCAGATATCGTTTGATTTCGCGACGTGATCTCGCTGCCGTACATTGGCGCTAGATCAAAATGCTTAATTGCATTTTTTAACATATGTTCGATGACCGCGAGACATTTAGATTGAAAGAATATTATATTACGCGAATCTAATGTATCACAGCAGCCGTACATCGGCGCTTGTGCAAAAATGCA
>NW_012026812.1:622244-622815 GCF_000956235.1 Wasmannia auropunctata
CGGTCGACCGAGATGCCGTGTTCGTGTGGCCTCGCCGCGCGAGACGAAGGGTCTACGCGTTGCTTCGCGAGAGAGCGCGCGACGAGAGCGACGGTTGGTTCGAGTTCCTGCATGGGCAACTATCGAAACGTCGACTCAAGAATGTTCTGGCGTACGAGTACTTTTGGGCCGAGCAGGTCGTCGAGAAGCTCGATTCGGGGACCAATCTGCGCATCGCGATTCCCGCGGGTGGCGAGAGGTGCGTCGAGTTGGTGACGATGGACTCGCGCACCTACGACGAGTGGAGGTATCCGGCCGCCGTGCGACGGCTGCTCGACGAGCACAGGCGGCGCGAGTTCGCTGAACGTCCGACGACGACGACGACGACGACGACGACGAACGAAGACGGCGTTCCGCTCTGCGACGTTTGCAACGTTCCTCGACGAGAGTGCGCGTACCAAGGAGGCGAGGTGGAGGAGTACGCGGTTCAAAACACGCGACGATCGTGCGCGCGGTGCTGGCGAGTCGCGTGCAAGTGTTCCGACTGATTTCCATCGGATCGTAACAGTGTATGATAACGTAAACGCGAGAA
>NW_012026812.1:622865-629402 GCF_000956235.1 Wasmannia auropunctata
GTTTTTTGGCCGCAACTGTTAATTTCTAAATTCATCTATTTAGGTAACCTACATGTATAAAAAGTTTCGTTAAGATCAAAATTTGACACTTTGCGAGGTTCCCTTGTAAGTTGCGTCAGTAAAGTGCATCAGTAAAGTGCGAGCAGTTTCAGCATCGCCGGTTGACTCACTCGTGTCTGAGCTCGCTTTCGCGCTTTCCGAGTATATTGTGATTCCGGTTGCTTTTCCTCTGCGATTGATTGTTGGGCTTTGTCGCAGGCATTTCCAGCACGCAAGGTTCATTAATTCTCGCGACAGTAATAGTGATTTTTTACTCGATATGTCCGAGGCTTCGACCTCGCGCGTGTGCGAGGGGGGCGGGAACGGCGCCGACCCTGACTCATTCCCCCCTGCAAAGACTATTTCGGTCCCTCTGGATCATTTCTCTCAGTTCGAAGGGCACATAGCCCAATTGCAAGAATATAACCCTTCTTCTCCTACGGCTTCCAATACCTCTCCTCATCCGCATCTTTCTATAATTCCTCCCTCCGTGAATGCAAGCAACGGCAAATATAAGATTGCATCAGTCAAGATGTCGAATATAACCTCGCCAAATGCATCGCATATTGTACTACACAGCGTGCCGCTTAGCAACACCGCAGCTCTTCCGCCGCAACGAGATCCTAACCTTTCTCAGGATGTAAACATGTATTCTGTCCCTGAAGAGGATATATCCGAGATGGACATCGACGGACAGTGCTCAACCTCAACCTCAACGCCCATCAGCTTAAACAGAGGTAACAATTATAAACGTGCACACTGTGATCTAGATGACAATTCATCATCCACAGTTTCTGCTACAGGTACTCTACAACTTCCGCTGCATCAGCTCGTCTGCCGGACGGTTCGCGTCCGCCTCGTTCAGGTCCTGAGCTAGCAAAGTCAAGAAGGTTAGAAGGCAAAACCAATGTGTACACAAAACAAGATTCACCGCCCTACATCGTCCATGTCCACACGATCGGAAACAACCGCTCTAACCTTTCTCATCCGATGCGGATGTTTGCGCAGGTCGGGAGAATTATGCCTCCCTCGGACATTGCCGAAATGGAAAAATTAGGTATTGGTAAGATATCGGTAGTATGTAAGTCAGCTGATGCTGCCAACAAGCTGGTCACGAACCCCATGCTTTCTACTGTTAACTACAAGGCGCTCATCCCTAATTACAGAGTCCTCCGCACGGGCGTTATCCAAGACGTTTCCCAGAAATTTAGCCTGGAGGACATCAAAAATTCTGTCATTTCGGATCGAAAGATTTTAGAAGTTCAACGCCTTAACAGAAAAATTCTTGTTGACGGCAAACACCAATATGTGCCTTCCCGCATTATATGTATAAAATTTTCAGGATAAACGCTGCCATCCCATGTTATCTTGTTTTGGTCTCGACACGAGGTGCGTCCATACATCCCAAAGGTACGAATATGCTTCTCCTGCTACAGAGCAGGACATGTTAACGCATCTTGTCGCACCGCGCCAAGATGCATATACTGTGACAACTCTCCGCACACCGAGGGCTCTGAATGTCCTTTAAAAATCAGTAAACACACCTGCATAAACTGTTCAGATGAGCATCTTCTTACCGATATTAATTGTACTGCTCTCTCCGACCAGAAGAAAATTCTTACGCTAGCGGCTACACAAAACATACCTCTCACAGACGCCAAAAAAAGATATTCTAACTCTTCTTCGCGCGGCTTCAGTCTCTCTCCGACTCTCTCCCCGTCCTCTAGTAATGGTAATGGTAATCTTAATGGGATAAATACTTCTAACAGATTTGGCATTTTCAATGACTATCCACATGACAGCACTTCAGGAATTCATGGCACTTACGCTCAGGTTGCTGCTAACGCTCCTCGAGACCGAGATCGTCAACTCGAAGTGTTAAACCTTTACCTCACCCTTCTCATTATCAAACCGCGGGGGTAAATCAATTCAGCCATCCTTCTCAGTATACAGGCACGAATGGCGCGGAGTTTCTCATAGCGCCCAACGGACGCATGCCTTCAGTTTCAGGTAACGGTGTCGGCTTCTCGACTTCCATCCAATGGCAACTTCTCCCATAATTCTGATACCTCCGGTTCTAGTTTCGATTCTATCGCGGACTTTCTCAAAACCATAGGATGTGACGGCGCCTCAGACATCTCTGTAGAACTGCAACAAATTCTCTCTATCATCAAAATAGCGTCTCCTGTCATAAAGAAAATAGCACAACTTCTAGAGTTTCTCAATTTAAATAATACAACTCCTCCTCAGCATTCAGTTTTTCAGCCAGTTCCTCCGCAGTGCTTCTCCCCCCCAACGGGGACAACTTACCTTCCGTAAGCTTAGACATTCTTTCCCCCTCTCCCTCTCTTTTTTGTCCTTTTTCATGCCCTCCCCCCTCTCTTTCCTTTTCCCAATTCCCTCTCCCCGTCTCCTCCTACCCCTCCCCCCAATTTCCCTAGCCATACTAACCGCATCTCAATTAATAAAAACAATAATTACAGTTCGGTGCGTGTGTTATCCTGGAACTGCCGCGGCCTTCGGGATAGGAGTCACGAAATTCAAAGGCTGCTGGGCTCCTTTGATATTATCTGTTTGCAGGAAACCCTATTAAACCCAAATTCTAAGATCTATTTTAAAGGTTATCATATTCCGAGAAAGGATAGGAGTGCTCCTGGAGAGAGTGGGGTGTGCCTCATCGTCAGCAATTCCTTGAAATTTACTCCGATGATTGATAATCTCGATTTCCATGATTTTCTTGAAATAATCGGCGCTAGAATAGAATGCTCTGATGAGTCAGTCTACATCGTTAATGTATACAGACATCCCAGTCGACGTACGCTTTCTCAAGCTCTCTCCTCCTTATTTAATTTTCTCAATCAATATAAAAATGTTTTGTTTGTGGGAGACCAATGCCCATCATACCTCTTGGAGATGTGGCAGGACGGATCCTTCCGGTACTGATATATTCAACTTAACAGAAAATTCTGAGGCGATTGTTCTTAACGATGATGCACCGACTCTTTTCACCCCCCGGACTGTATGTCTTCTATAATCGATCTTGCTATTGCATTCGCTCACTTCGCCCCAGTATGCTCATTTGCCAGACTATCCAACACGTTGGGGAGGGACCATTTTCCTATTTCACAATTATTCTGGGATGTAGTCCGACAGTTAAAAGAAAATTCGTTTATAAAATTAAGCTTAATAAAAACCAAAAAATATTATTGCACTCTCGTCTGATCATCGACATAAGTTCTCTTCCCTCCATAACGGGAGAAAACATAGCTGCAGCCTATTCGGCATACGTCACACTTGTCAAAGACAACTTTGCACGTCTCTTTCCTGATTAAGATATCTCACCGCGCTCATTGTTGATTAAAAATTACAAATCTCCTTCCGTCTGGTGGAACAAAGAACCCTCGTTGACAACAGAAGAGAAGCTATGGCGATATTTAAAATTGATTCAAATGTTGAAAACTTTGTGAATTACAAAAAACTTTGCGCTCTCGTTTCAAAATCCCTTAAGAAGATAAAAAGATTGAAATGGAAAGAACTTTGTAAATCGTTTGACAATACGACTTCCACGACCAAATTATGGTCCCTGGTCAAGATGTTTAAAAGAAGGAACTTATGCGATGATCAAAACAGCTTCACGTCTGCTTTTTCTCCGGAAATCATTGAATAAGCCATATTCAAGTTTCGCCCTGATTCTTGCTATAATGACCGTCGACAATCCTTACAGGATATGATTTCTCAAGACCTACAAAACCTTCGTATTATTTCAGAAATGGATAATAAAATCACTTTCAAGGAGCTCGATTTGGCCATCAACACTATCAAGCTTAAATCGGCCCCGGGACTGGATCAAATAGACTATGAAATCATTAAATCTCTACCCCAAGAATTCCGCTGTAAGCTTCTCGTATTGTACAACTGTGTCTTCAAAACAGGGTATTTCCCAAGTGATTGGAAGTCTTCGTTAGTGATCTTTATTCCCAAGAGCAACGGTGGCGTTAGACCTATTTCTTTACTATCATGCCTACTTAAGTTGCTAGAGAAAATTGTCTATTTTAGGCTACGTTGGACTCTAGAATCCCGACATATTATTCCGGACTTCCAGTTCGGATTTCGGCCTGCCAAGTCTTGTTCCAATAACTTGTGTACTTTCACCAATTATATCCAAGCGGGTTTTCTTCTGTCGGAACACACTGTCGCCATCTTCTTAGACATCTAGGGAGCCTTTGATAATGTTTGTCCGGATATTCTGATTCAGGATTTGTTGGACATAGGAATACCGGCACGCTGCCGTAAATTTATTGAAAACTTAATTAGCAAAAGAAAGATCTTCTTTGTCAAAAACGGTGAGATTACAGGTCCTTTTTTCTCGTATAACGGTACTCCTCAGGGCTCTACACTTAGTCCACTTCTCTTTAACATATATCTCAGGCTCATACTTGAATATATTCCGGACAATGTGCGCATTATTCAGTATGCAGATGACATTGTCTTATGGTCCACAGGAAAAAATGTTAGTTTTAGTCAAACGTTGGAAATACTTCAGATTGCACTTAACAATGTATGGCGCTTCCTAAAATTAAGGGGACTTGAGCTTTCATCCAGCAAATCCTGCTGGATAACTTTTACGAGGGCCAGAGCTGATCCGACTCCTCCTAACGCGTCACTTAATATTAACAATCAAGCTATACCTCGGGTATTTACTGCGTGGCTTCTTGGCGTTATCTTGGACCCCGCTTTAAAAGGAGAGGTCCATCTCAAATATCTCGTTCGCAAAGGCAAGGTCGTCTTAGATGTGTTGGCCTCTATCGCAGGTACCACCTGGAGGCCGCAACCCGATACTTTACTCAACATCTATCGCTCGGTTTTCCGTGGCTCAATCAAATACGGATGTATGATCTTCCGTATTACAGGAAATAAATCTGCTTTACTAAAGTTGGAAAGACAACAATATCGCTGTATCAGAATTGCTCTAGGATACAGAATCTCTACGCCGATTAATGTCATACTTGCAGAGGCCAAAGAGCAACCACTCACTATCAGATTCATCTACCTCACCGATAAATACCTATATAAATTATATTCTCATAAATTCAGCATCGTCCTACGTAGTCTGCGTCGATTAGACTTGTCCGCTTATTTTGACACACTTAGAGAAAAAGCTCGGAAGCACATTCCGTTATACGATAGATATTGCGCCACAAAACACGCAAAGGAGAATGTTCATCGATCTTTTTTATCTGCTTTTGATAATGGATACCAGCTTTCCATATACAGAAAAGACTTTAACACCGCTTTTATAAATATTGACAAAGACACTTTTCCGGAGGTAGTAAAGGCTACATTCATGGAATACCTCGACGAAGTACCTCTTGAGGTACTGCCTTCTACACCGATGATTCTAAAACAGATCACACCTCTATAGGATCGAGCGTCTTCTCTCCAAGCAACGATTTCATTGCATGTTACAAGCTTCTTTCTCTATCTTCCATCTTCACGGCTGAAGCTTGGGCAATAATGCATGCAGTCAAGGTTGTTTCTGATCTTGACATCACAGAGGCTATTATTTTCACAGATTCGCGAAGCGTCCTCATGGCCATCACTTCATCGGATCATAAACAAGGCAATTACATCATCCACCGGATTAAACAAAGTCTCATCGTGGCAGAATCAGAAGGAAGATCTATTTCTCTTTGTTGGATTCCATCACATAAAAGGATTCCGGGAAATGAAAAAGCGGACAAACTCGCTAAACTGGCTACTAATGGCATAAGACCTTCACTTCTTGACATTCTTTAGGCTGCAATTTCACGCAGCGTCAAGACGCTATAGCGACCATCTCCACTCCGGCCGCCTCGGTCGGCCAACGCGCACCCGATCTGCGCAAGCGACAAAAGTCGCTGGTCGCCGGCCGTTTTCTCTTCCTGCTTTTTCATGGAGCGACTTTAGTCGCTAATCGCTGACGTCAATTTGTGTTAAATTATTTGAATTTATTAAATTTTTTTACATTTAATTCGTGTAACAAGGAACCATGTTAAAATGCAAAACTGCCTGAACGGTATTTCGTCGGCAACGTTATCGGAAATTGCACAACAAATTCAAAAACGACAAATTATGGTGTGTGCTGCAATTATGCAAAAATTGCAAGAAGATAAGAAAAAAAAGATTATACAGTAAAAAGAAATACTGGGTAGCGCCATATCTAAAGGATCGCCCGGAGCATAGTTTTTACTGTGTCAATTCCAAAATTGTCCGTAGAAGATGGAATACGATTCCACAATTATTTACGAATGTCCGCAACACAATTGGAGGAATTATTTGCGATTATTAGTCCGCTACTGATAAAAGAAAATGTTATTCGAGAGCCTATACAACCCAAAGAACGTTTAGTAATGACATTGAGGTTTGTAAACATTTAAATTATACTGCAAATTTTATACATAAAACTGTTGTTCATTGTTTTAGTATTGTTTAAATATTATATATCTTTATATCTTTGAA
>NW_012026812.1:629455-632174 GCF_000956235.1 Wasmannia auropunctata
TCCCCCTCCCGCGCATCCCGCACCCGCGGTCAGGCCAGCTGATCGAGCGGCTTTCCGCGGCTTCCCCTCCCCGCGGACCCCGCATCAGACCGTGAACGTTCTGAGCGGTTTCCCCCTCCCCGCGGCTTCCCCCTCCCCGCGGACCCCCCGCGGACCCCCTTCCCGCGGACCCCCCCGCGGACCCCCCTGCCCCTCACCCCCCTCGGAGCTCCCTAGTTAGAACCGGCCTTATACATCTACTTAATCGAATCAAAGGAGTATCAACTTGATTAGCTTTCTCGTAACCTAACAAGAGCATCGAAGGTGAGTTCTTTAATGAGCTATGATAAGAATTATTAATAATGTACTGAATAGTTTCCACTGTATCAGACCATGAGTCTTGTTCCTCCGTTAACTTTCTCAAGGACGATTTGAGGAAACGATTTACACGTTCACAGACCCCATTTGCCCATGGGACCGCTACTGTTATTAAACGATGATTGATTCCATGACGTTCCAAATAATCTTTAAATTCAAAAGAAGTAAATCCCGAACCTCTATCTGAGACTAACTCAACCGGGTTCCCAAAGACCTTAAATACTGAATTCAATTTTGTAATGGTCTCTTTGGAGTTGATGGATTTTACCGCGAATAACCATGTGAATCGACTAAATGAATCAATTAGAATCAAAATGTGTTTATACCCTAAATGAGAAGGCTGTAGAGGACCGAAATGTCAATATGCACAGTATGCATTGGCATTTTAGGAGATTCAACCAACTGAATTTCTCCTTCCTTGGAGTGAGAGGAAGAATTAGAAATTAAACATGTCAAACAGTCATCCATGTACTGCTGAATTCTTTTTTTCATAGATGGGAACCAATAATTAGAGAATAAACCTTGGTAGGTTTTTTCCGCACCACAATGTGCATTGTCGTCATGGTAGACACGAAGTAAATTTATAACCATTGATTCTGGCACGTAAAAACGTGGCTTATCAGGAAATTTCCGATAAATTAAACCATCAAAAATTTCAAACTTCTCGTGAGATTCTTTTTCGAGTTGGCAAGCAATTGCTTGGATATTTGCGTCAGCAAGTTGACGAATTTGCAGTTCCCTTTCTAAAGGTATTAGATCAACTGGAGCTGTTACTCTGCTCAGGGCATCTACGTGAACCATTTGCTCGCCCTTTCGATGGATGATTTTGAATTTATAATTTTGCAATCTAAGAGTCCATCGTGCTATACGAGGATTTAGATTTGCTTTATTTACAGCGAACACAATCGCATAACAATCGGTTACGATCGTAAATTCCAAACCGTAGAGGTAGATGTGAAACCTTTCAACTGCTTTTACTACAGCCAGCATTTCAAGCTTATATGAATGATACCTACTCTCGGCAGAAGTAGTCGCCTGACTAAAATAAGCTACAGGAGCTAAAACTCCATTTTCTTGCCTCTGCAAGAGGATTGCTGCAATTGCAGTTGAACTTGCATCTGTGTGCAATTCAGTGGGCAACTTAGGGTTGTACAACCGCAGGACAGGAAATTCAGTTAGTGCAGCTTTTAGCGAATTAAATGCTTGAAAGCATTGCTTATCAAAATTAAAAGTAGAAGACTTTTTTAATAAAGAATATAAAGGTTTCGTGATGAAAGCGAATTTATGTATAAAACGACGGAAAAAACTGACCAACCCTAAAAATCTTTGCAATTGACGTACGTCCTTTGGCACAGGAAAATCTTTGACTGCCTGTACGTGTCTTTCACTCAAAGTGATTCCTTTGTCAGACAAAGAATAACCCAAATATTCAACTTTCGATTTCAAAAACTGACATTTGTCGTAATTCACCGTGAAAGCATATTGTTTAAGCAAAACCAGAGTTTGTTGTAAAACTTCTAAATTTTCCTCAATCGAATCTGATGGAATCATTATGTCATCAATATAAACTAGCAGTTTATCCCGAGCAATCAATAGTTGCAGAATCTAAATTAAACGCTTCTGAAATTCTGCAGGAGCTTCAGAATATCCAAACGGAAGTTTCAAATATTCGTACTGCCCATCGGGCGTCGCGAATAAAAAATACTTAGTGTGCTCTGGATGGATGCTAATATTATGAAAACCATCCTTGAGATCCAGTAAAGTGAATATTCTTTTATCACTTATATGGGCCAGGCAATCTTCGATTAACGGGAACGGATACTTTTGCTTAACTATTCGCTCGTTGAGCGGACGCAGATCTACGCATAACCGAATTTTACCGTTCTTCTTAGGCACCGGCACCACTCTCGCGCAGTACGGCGAGGTACTTATTTTAATAATGTTTCGTGACAATAAGACTTCAATTAACGCACGCAATTGAATACGTTCCGCCCACACAAAACGTCGAGGGGCATACGCATATGTTGACGTATCCTTAAAGCCGGTATCAGACTACGCATTGGAGATTGAGATTAAGATTGAGATTAAGATTGAAATTGAAGATTGTACAATCACATTACAGATTGTGATCTGCATTGCAATTGACAATATTGCTGCGTTCAGCAAACAAAGCAGCTCGGTTTATATACATATTTGCATGTATTATTAAGATAATTTACTAAATTTTGTTCATAACAATACTTACCTGTGCATTAAATTTAATTGCACGTTTATTATTGTACGAACTTAACCTCTATCTGCTTTATCATTCTCGGTAAAAATGTCAGTAGTCATCACGTGACCAAAAAGTCGTCAAGCCATT
>NW_012026812.1:632224-632914 GCF_000956235.1 Wasmannia auropunctata
GAAATTTTAGGTATCTTGCTTCTGGCGATTCAATGACATCAATATCATACCAGTATCTCGTTGGGGTAACAACAGCTTGTAATATCATTCGAGAGACATGCGAAGCAATTTGGAGCACATTGTGTCCATTGGTTTTACCGCCAGCATTGTCGGAAAGAGACTGGTTTGATATTGCAAATGATTTTGAAGAGTTGACCAATTTTATTCACTGCATTGGTGCCATCGATGGAAAACATGTAACAATTCAAGTATGTATTCAGTAGTATTAATATCCTGAAACTGGTTCTACATAATAGTTGCATCGCAGCATCGCAACGTTTGCGATGCTACAATGCGATTAATGTAAAATCAGCTTAACATATCGTACCGTATCGGTACCAATTATCGGTGAACTATATTTTCTGTTTTCAAAATAATGAATGCATGAATGCTAATTTTGTTCCAGTGTCCCAACAATGCTGGTTCCACGTACTACAACTATAAGAATGCTCATAGTGTAGTATTGATGGCCATTTGTGATGCACGTTATCTATTCCGTTTCGTTGACATCGGGGCATATGGACGACGAAGCGATGGAGGTATTTTCGGCAGCAGTGTTATGGGCAAGAACTTCAATGCAAACGGCATGAATGTACCGAAGCCATCAGCTGTTGCAGAAGGACGAATTCTGCCATACTGTCTTGTAGGAGA
>NW_012026812.1:632965-635475 GCF_000956235.1 Wasmannia auropunctata
AACTTAAACCAGATAGACAATCCAAGTGGCAAAATAATAATAGATTAAATTTAGACAGTGAGGGTGAAGAGGTTTACCACAGTTCACGAAACTCACAAAACAGTGACGAGGACATAGATTTCCTCAGTATAATTAAAGATAATGACATTTTATACACAATTCAACCGCGTTACGGTTACGATTATGACGAGGAGTCAGAAAATGACGAGGAGTCGTCCGAAGATTTCTTAAATGACGAGGAGTCGTCCGCGAAATTCTATAATGACGAAGAGTTATTCCGTCAACACAAAAATGAAGAGAAGGTTATTCGTAGAGGCAAAAGCGACGAGAAGTCGTGCCTGAAAGGCACGTTTGACGAGGAGTCAGCCGGAGATTATTTCCGCATCCCTGAAAATAAAAATAAAATTAATAAGGTTGATAATTCGCGTGTAGTAGTAAGTGACAACGAGTCACAATTTAATAGTGAAAATGAAGAAGAAGACGTATACTTACCTAAAATAATAATTCCATCCTTACATCCATTGTATCAAAAACAGCAGGAAGCGTCAGTCAATTATTTAATAAGTCTAAAAACAGAAGTGTTAGATATCGCACATTCATTAAAATCGATAACAAAAAATAGTCCGCGAAAGTTTGAAATGTTAGAAAGGGTAGACATATTAGAAAAGAAAGTTGTGGAGAAAAAGAAAGATCAATTAAATTTTGTAGAAATAGAGTTAATAGAGAAGTTAGAAAAGTGTATAGATTTATTGAGAAGGGGATTAGTGCAGAACGAAAATAGCACGCAGGATGCCCGAAACTTTAAAAAAGGCGTGAGCGTGGAACCGGAAGCTCCGCTGGAACCGGCTCCATCGGTCGCTACGGAGGTCGAGATTGTGGCCGAACCCACAAGGAAGGATCAAACACCGGAGAGAAGCACTGAGGAGGAGATCTACGGTAAAGCGCAGTGCGCTGTGGATATGCTCAGCGCATTTATCTCGGAGGAGGCCCGGAAGGAGGAAGAAAACACCGGCATGCAAGATGAACAGCAACCGGGTGATCGGGCCAGTCCAATTGTGGACAACGAATAACGAGATTATCGTAACATTTTACTTTAAGATTTTATTTTCAAAGTATTATGATACTAGTCGGGTCGCTAGTCGTTAATTATTTTATTTTATTTTATGCGTTAATTGCGAAAACCATAGATAAGTCATTTATTTTTACACACGATGTTAAATTCTAGCGTAACCCACTGTGATGATTATTATTATTATTTTATGTAAAATTGTGGATAAAACCACATATCCGGCACGAGTAATGTGCAATCTAAAAATGTATGAAATATCATAGTTTATTTTATAACCTAATGTAAAGACCCGTTTGGGCACGTGATATTATATTTTATAAAATGTTATATTCAGTTTAGAGGAATGAATGAAGTATGCATGAGTGCCAAATAAATTTTAGCCATTGGAATAACCCACAAATCCAGATTCGTTCCTTAAAAAACATAAAGAAAATCATTATTAAGAAAAAATAGAAATTTTAGTTTAGTTACTTACCTATTTTCCACGGTAGCTTGGGGGGATCTTAAAATGAGAAAAAGATTATTATTATTATTATGATTTTACCACAAAACAGTTAATTTTGATACTTACCAGAGATCGATCCACATTTCCAAGTAATACCTGAAAAGGAAAAGAATTTCAGTTAGTGTTATGACGATCAGGGTATAAAAGACCCACAATGAGATACAGATTTAATTACAAAGTGGATAAGCCACAATTCCTTCTGGAAGGTTCTAGAAGCTTCTAGAAGAAATCCACAAGTTATGGAGGGAACGAATTTAGAAGCTAATGCGCACCTTTCTTTCCGGAATTGTGGAAGGAAGGGGAACGCGCGAGAGTGGGAAGGCGTTGGCTAAGTGGGGAGGTATATAAGCCGTTCGCGCGGCAACAGTAAGGTCTTTCCTCGCCGCTTAATTAATCGAGAACGCTGTCGCGAGTCTTGAAGGAAAGGATAGTCCCGTACGCGAAGTAATAAACAGCGTTTACGTAAATTAGTCGCGAGTGAACGCGAATCAAGTTGTTTTCGCCCGAATCACGCATTCTTTAAATGCACAAGTTGCATAGCGTGTATTCTCTATTGATACGACTTTATTTTCGGCGAATTCGGAAGTACGCGACGCGGATCGGCCGACGACGTTCCGCGCTTTCGGAAAATGGGTTCCCAATTGATTCGTTGCGTGACGAGACGGTCGCGCGAATTGACCAACGTCTTTTCGTGACACCGTACGCGACGGAGACGCGTCCGAGTAATCGCGTTACGCGTAATTTGATTGTGTGCGAGCGAGAACGTGTGAGTGAGTGTAGTGTGCGCATGTGAGCATTAAGATACTACAATAAACATTTAAAAATCGAAAACGAGACATCAGTAAGCGCATCTTCACCATCTCCCGCTTCGTACCTGCATGTGGTCGTATCACAAATAATTCCGGGGCGAGAAATCCAGAGGCAGTCTACCCGAAC
>NW_012026812.1:635525-636264 GCF_000956235.1 Wasmannia auropunctata
GAATCGTGTGTCACTCGTGCGCGAGTCCAAAGCGCGAGCGAGCATGCGCGAGTCGCTCCGCGGCGAATCTGCGCCAAACGTGACGCGTATGTGTCGCGCTCCGTGTGTTTCGCGGTGCGCTCTCTTTTCGGTAAAAAATACTTGCCATCGCAGCTGCGGAAGTGCAGTTAACCGTGTGTCACTCGTGTACGAGCGAACACGAGCGTTCGTGCACGAGCGAGCGTGCACGAGCGACGACGAGATATATAGTATTAGGCGTGACGCGGTGCGTCGCGCCCCGTGTGTTGCGCTCTCTCCTTCTGGATCTTTGTAAAATAGATCGTCGCTCCTGAGATACGTAATGCGTAATGCGATGCGTTCGGTCCGCTACGTGCCCACGGTACGGCGACGATACGAGATCGTTCCGGGGGTGCGTCCCGTTTCTTGTTACGCGACTCTCTCTCTCGCTCTCTCTCCTACGAAACTCTCGAAATAATTTTGCGATCGAAAACGTAACACGATATAGTATATATATAACATGTATGATGCGCGACGTTGGCGATGTATTACATACGTATGTAATAAAACGTGTGCAATTTTTTTGCATATGATGACCGTGGTTACTCGTTTTTCCTCTCCCCCTCCCCTTTATCGAAACGTGAGCACACTTGAATTAGTGTACCCGCGCGTTTGCACGCGATGTTACGTGTGTGCGCGCGCGCGGGTTACACGCCGAAACGTGACGCGCGTCTGCGCACGC
>NW_012026812.1:639427-639887 GCF_000956235.1 Wasmannia auropunctata
AGCTGTGGAGTGCTCTTTCCCTCGCACGCTCGCCATCTCTTTCTCCGTACAGCAGCTGATTGTCGCGATCGACCCTCGCTCGCGACGACGACGACGACGACGACGACGACGACGAGCGTCTGCGTGGTGGACGCGACAGCGATCGCGCGACAACAGCTGTCTCACGGTTGCACTGCCGACCGCGGTCACCGTTAGCGGCGCCTCTCGTCGCGCGAAGCGCGGTAGGATCCACCGTCGGTCAGGTAGGGCCGACGCGTGGACAGGTTGGTCGCGCGAGGCTTCGACGGTGTCGCCGGTGACGCTGCCTCACCTTCCGTGTGTGCGTGTGTGAGTGAGTGCGGCAGACGCGTCGTCGGCGTCTTACGAGAGAGCGTCCGATTCGCCGTTGCACTTGGCACGCGGAGCGCGTGTCTTCCTTCGAATTCTCGTTGTCGTCGCGCGCCGCGTGCAAAGTTCAACG
>NW_012026812.1:641951-643032 GCF_000956235.1 Wasmannia auropunctata
GATGATTCTGAAATTGGACAAAAAGGCGAAAAGAGAAAACATTTAAGTAGCTCATCTAATCACGAACAACGAAAAAGGCGAAAAAGCAAAAAGAAACGAAAACATGTACATGAATCAAACAAGAAAAATATCAAAGAACAACGCGACGAACCTAAATACATGCCTGAACATACGGATGAAGCTGAAGGGTGCGGCTCACCGGAACGTCATAGCGACAGTAGCGCCATCTATGAGTGTCCACGAAAAGCCCGTCGCACGACTGACAACGGGAGCGCCAAAGCTTCGCAAAAAAGACGCCTCAGCGAAAACCACACAACGGGTGTCTCAAATAAACGCATCAATAATAAAAAATCTCATGAACAAGAATATACGTATGAACAAGAACAAAATATGCAATTCGAACTTATGGAAGTTGCAACACATTCTAGCGATAGTTTTGAGGTACATAGGAATATTGAAGTACAAGCAGAAATACATGCACCTCCTACAAATATAAAAATACAACACGATAAAAATAAAAAGAAAGAAAATAAAAATTTACAAAAGCCACCTGATGATGAAGATTTAATTAAAGAATTAGAAGAAATCATACCGCTGAATAAAAAGGAGTTGAAAGCAATGGAAATAGATAGTGATAATAAAATGGATTATGAAATAGAAAAAAGATTGTTAGACTATTGCGAACAAAAAACTTCGAGCAATGAGACGAGTGACAGCGAAATAGAAAAAATATTTTCCCCTCCAACGTATAAAGCAAAACTGTATCCTGTAAAAATACCTGCAAAATTAAATAAAGACAAAAAAGATAGAAAACAAAGTCCTGCTCGTCGTAAGAAACAAACTAAAAATTTAACAAACAAAAGATCGCGAAGTAAAACCCCAAGCAGAAAAGTTATAAAAAAAACAAGACCACCAATTCCTAAAATAAAAGAAATAAAAGAAATTCCTATTAATATTCTAGATTCACGAGATCACATTTGGATGAAAAACGATCACGTAATACATTTCATAGATACTAAAGGAAACGCGATAGACGAAATCGGTAAAGAATTAATAGCTAGAAAGATATGTCAGAAGCCTG
>NW_012026812.1:644162-645439 GCF_000956235.1 Wasmannia auropunctata
TTGATCCTTCGCAAAGCATGTCATATAATCCCATAAACTTTTAATTGACATACAAAAACCTAAAAATCCAACGTTTCTACGAGAATTAATGAGCAGGTTTCCATGTAGACATTCTTTTAAATTGCAAATATATTTCAAACCTTTATTTAGTTTTGCATACATGATATCTCTATTATTAGAATTAATTGGTGCCTTATAATTGTACTGTTTCATATTTCGACTATTGAAAATATCGAATAAATCGTTTATTAAACGAATAAAATAAATTGTAGCCTCACATCCTTCAAATTGTGGTAATTTTAAAGTATTACTGCAAAACTGCAAGGCATCTGCTACTGATTTGCTGAACGTTTATGCAGCCAGACGTACTTTCATCTTCTGTTTGAAGAAGTTAACATGTACGGACCGAAGTTTGTTTGCAAGATGCAAACCTTCTTCTTCTTGTAACAAATGCAGTTGTTTAATATAATCCCACGATATTAAATTGCCATTTGCATCCGTCATGGTGTGTTTCTCTCCGAGTACATTACGAATAATTTTCAGTAGATGACTCGGATCCAAGAAAATAAAGATTTTGTCTGATGTATTCGGTAGATGGAACCATGTCTGTAAAGAATCAACATTTAAATTTGCTCCTAATAAACGTGCCATCGTAAAATTGGTTGTAAGACCATCAAACGTAACAGCAACTACTTTTATATCATATTCATGCACTTTAGAAATACAATTTAACAAAAGGTTTTTCTTTTCCTCAGCATTTATACCATTAATAAAATAGTAGGCAATAGGAATTTTCCAGTTTTGGTTTAAACATATCAATAAAAATACTAGTGCTTCTTTAGCAACAAGCGTGCAATTGGAATTGGAATTAAACCCCAAATCGACATAACCATAATATTTCGAACCATCATATTCAACCATTTTTCTAATAGCCATTTCATCAAATGTAATGCAAGCATATAATGGAAAATCGACTAAAGCAGCCTTCTCTTTTATGCAATTTAAAGCTTCAATATTAATGCCCGGAGAACCATTAATAGATGTGTACCATGTACTCAGTGTTTTGGGATGAGGAAGACATTTATGGAATATTTTTCTTACATAGTTATATGCACGAGGAGAGTAATAATGTAAGGTCAGTGCAAAAGAACGCAATTCTGCAGAGTATTGCTTAGGCATAGAAATGTTGGCGTGCTTACAAAGCTGTCTCCGTAATAATTCTAAATTCGCTTTATCAAATTTTTGTAATGTTTTATGTTGATTATCATCAATAAATT